>NC_056744.1:1277532540-1277630040 GCF_019279795.1 Protopterus annectens
GTATAATATCAATGATCTGTGTTAATGTTAACAAGCTGATATTGGATGCTATAAAGACACAGTGGTTAAAATGAAATAAAGGTTGCAGCGTCTGTCAATTCTGTCTCAGTATGAGGACACATAACGATTGTGCAGCACCTTTAGGTAAGTTCTGAACAATTAGTGTATATATTTAATAATAATTCAGAACTATTACCACTGGCTTATTTTAAAGTGATTTGACAATTTAATATATTGTTTGTCTTTAATCTCATATTGGTGCTGACCAGAAGGGTAAAGATAATATTCAGGAATGGCACAGTTTGTCTTTGTGATAGCTGCCACACAACCTATGTCATGGCTGGAAGGATTCTAGTTAGATCAGTTCACTTACCTAGTTAATGAAATAAACCAACCAACAAACAAAGAAACAAGCAAATAAACTGCAGTATTTATCGTGTACAAGTTGGATACTTACATGTACAGGTTACTGCAGCAGAAGAGACACTGATTACTGGTTTAATTCCTGACCCAGGAGTAAGACATTGCAGCAAAGGAGGAGGAAGAATCACGAGTGTGACATAGTTAAGGCAAGCACTGATAACTGCAAGGCACTAAACCAGACAGCTTAAAGAAGCAGCAACGCTGCCTGCCTGCAGGAAGTACAAAAAGTAGATGCATGTACATGTTTTAGTCCAAGCACAATTGTAAAATTGTAGTGTTCATTGAGGAATAACCTCATCATCATCATCATCATCATCAGCCCCCATTTTTCCCATTTTCTACATAGTGATGGGGTGTTGTGTCAACTGCTGACATCTCTGTCTATTTAATGCCACTGTTCTACTTTCTTTAGATGTCATGCCTGACTGTTGCAGGTCTTCTCTCACCCAATCCATCCATTTCTTTGCTGGATGCTGTCATTTCCTCTTGTCTTCTTCCTGTCTGTCCCAAATCTTCTTCACTAGATTGTCTTCTGCTTTTCTGTATATGTGCCTGAATCACTGTAATCTGTTCTCTTTGACCTTTTCTTCAATATGATCTACTCTGGCTTCTGCTCTTATGTCCTTATTTCTTCATCTGTCCCACAGTGTGCAGTTTACCATCCATCTCAGGCACTTCATCTCCATCACCTCTAGCTTCCTCAACTGCTCTGCATGTACTGTCCAGGTTTCTATACCATATAACACTACTGGTGTCAGTTGGCTGCAGCCCATCTCATTCTCACTTTGACCTCCTTATTCAGACTACCCTTCTCCTCAACCACCCCTCCCAAATACTTGAAGATATTAACCTGTTCCACTATTTTCCCTTCAGTCTCAATTCTCAGCTTCTTCTAATTTTCCCTATTTGTTACCATTACATTTACCTTATCTGTACCCAGTTTCATCCAATGTTCCTTCAGTTTTTCATTCCATTCCTCTAACCTTTGCTGAAGTTCTTGCTGAGAGTCTGCCTGTAATGCCACATCATCTGCATACAGCAGCTTTGTTAATCTATCCCCTCTGACCTTTTTGCTAATGTAGTCCATCGCCAGTATGGGCTAAGAGCTGAACCTTGATGCATACCCACTCCCACTCAGAACCTTCTGTGAGACCAAATATGGTTTGTGCTTGAGTCATTATATCCTTCACATAGCCTGCACTAATTCTACTAATGTTTCTGGCACTTTGAAACACCGCAGGATTGCCCAAATCAGCTTTTTCGGGACCTTGCTATATGCTTTCTTCAAGTCTAGGAATGCAAACTTGGACTTGTCCCTAATCTGTAGCTTATTTTCACCTGTCTGTCTCACTGAAAACATTGTATCAGTTGTGCTGCATTGTGTTCTGAATCCAAACTGTCCAGCTCTTATCCTACTTTCTACTACTCTGTTTATTCATTAATTAGTCACTCTCTCCAGAAGTTTCATGTAGTGTGACAGGAGGTTGATCTCCTCTATACTGCCCACAGTTGTGGACGTCCACTTTGTTCTTGAACACTGGCAATAGTATGCTTATTCTCTTGTTTTCTGGGATACGCCTTTCTCTTCACACTGCTATGAGTACCCTCAGGAGCCATGTCTCTCCTATCACATCCAGCATCTTTATCATATCTGCTGACCTCATCTGAGCCTGCTGCTTTCCCTGACTTGATTTTCCTTAGTGCTGTTCTCACTTCTTCTAGGTTGGGATCCTCCTCTTCTTTCATTGTAGACTGTGTCTTGGACAGTACACATTCTGTGTGGGCTTTTCTCATTCAGAAGCTGCTGGAAGTACTCCTTCCATCTGCCTTTGATGTCCTGTGGACTGGTGAGCAGGTTGTTGATGGGATCCCTTATGAAGGGTACCTGACTATGTTCTTTATCTTTCTGTCTTTGCCTTGCAACCCGATACAGTTTCTTTGTGACATCTACTGAGCTGCTTTTCAGAAACTGGTAGAGTACTTCTGATGCCTTGTTCTTTGTCACTGCAACTCTTCTCTTAGCTTATTTGTTAGCCAACCAGTATTCCTTCCTAGCCAGGTCTGTCCTTTCTATCTCTCTGTTTTCCCTGTACTCTGTTCTTTTGTTGACTTCCTGGACTTCTGCATTCCATGGCTGGCTTTCCTGATATACTTTATTTGTATAATTCCATACATGGCTCACCACATATCTGTTCTGTAATCCTCCCACATGCTGTTTTGAGGCACTGCCATTCTTCTGCAACTCCATCTATTTCCTCTTCTTCTTGAGGTGCTAGAGCCCTGAATAATTTCTTGAACTGTTTTGCTTTCTCACCTGTCAACTTCCAGGTCTTCAGTCTGCTCTCTGTTTTTCTTATTGCCTTCTCTGACCACTGCTTACAGATGATTGTGACACCCAGTGGTATATGCTGTGGGATAACTGTTTCACTGAGGACGATCTTTTCATTCAACAATCTGCTCATTTCTTGTTCTATCTTGCATAAGAAACTAACTTAGTAATCCTAGGTTTGGCATCTCATGAAATTTGAATGGCAGTTGTGATCCCCTTTAACATGCCCTGTTCATCTTTAAAACCTAATCTTTACCAAACCCTTTTTTCTGGAACCTCAGATTCAAAATATAAGTGAATTATTTCTCCCCATTTAAATGATTTGTGTTTTGTTAATTTCTAACTAGCAAGAATGGCCCAGAAAGTTCACCTACTTTCAAAAAAGAAGTTTGGTCTCATTCTACTACATGTTTAGAGTATAATACCATTGGGCTGGACATGTATGTTGCTTACTCATCTGAAATAATTTCACTCAGTATAGTGCCAACAGCCCTACTATCAGCATCAATATTCATGTGATTCCCTTCTAGTTTCATTTTCACCAAGAATGCCTTTACATTTTTTATACTTAGATCATGCACAGCATGTAAAGAAAATGTTTTCTCTGTATTCCATATGCGCCCTTCCTTAGCATAGCTTTTGTGTGAGCAAAAAGTATCAAATTTTACTTCAGTTCTTTAAACACTTGATTTCATAAAACGCTTATTTTTGTTAATCTTTCAATTTCTCACTATGTGTTTAATTATACCACATTATTGACATTTTTCTTGCTTGAATTTACAATTAGTGACAGTACAGTTTTCCAGTACACCAGTATCCTGCTGTAGCTATGCTGCCTTTGTTAATCGGAGATACACATGCACTTTATATTTTATTTTTTTGCACTTCATTACATGCCTCACAGCCAGTATTATCTGTAAATCTTAAGCATTTTTGTTTGCTGTTTCTGATGGTAAAGCAAAAGTTAAAACATTTTGGGCAGCACAGTGGTGCAGTGGATAACATTGTCGCCACACAGCAAGAGGTTTTCTGGTTCTATTCTCGGTTGGGGTGCCTTCTGTGTGGAGTCTGCATGTCCTCCCTGTGTTTGCATGGGTTTCTTGTAGGTACTCCGGTTTCCTTCCACAGTTCAAAGACTGGGCAGTCCGGTTTCCTCCCACATTCCAAAGACATGCGTCTGGGACATTTTTTATTTATTTATTGCCATTTGTTAACTGGGTTGGTCCAACTGAGCCAAAGGCCCATTTTCAGTGGAGACCCGTGGAGAAAAGCTTTAATTACAATTACAGACATGCCAAAAAACAGTAATTGATACAAACACTAAAAATTACAATAGTAATATTGGCAAGAAAAATTTACATAAAATTAAATCAAAAAAGACAATATATTTATATATAAGTTTCAAAAAAATCCAATACAATAGCAGCAGGATAATCCCTGAGTAGGAATATTTACAAGAACCTGATTGTAGATATACTGTAAATAAGAGCAAGAAAGAAAGGCAGATAAAAAGAGAAAAAAAATTAAAGTAATCAAAAGTAGAATTTAGGAAGAAATCAGTTAGATATCAGGTCGGAGCTTGGAAAGGGCAGGACCAGGTCTTAAGAAGGTAGTGTTTGAGTTGTAGTTTGAAATGGAACTTATGGGGATACTTCTTATTTTAAGTTGAAGGGAGTTCCAGGTGTGAGCTACAGAGCATTTATATAGGGACTTACCGATATTTTTGACAATTTGTAAATGTCAAGAAGATGTTTGTCAGATGCACGAAGTTGACATTTGGGGTTATATAGAGATACAATATTAGAGATGGAGGGACAGGAAGTGGGATTATAAAGAATTAAATGTGTGACATGCAGTTGAGAACGAAACAATTGTTTAGGGAATTCAGACCATTGTAATGATTTATGGACAAGGCAGTGGTGGGATTTGTAAGGGAGATTAGAGGCGAATCTAGCTATTTTATTGTATGTTTGCTCTAGTTTAGAGAGAAGTGAAGACTGAAGATTAGTAAAAACTGGAGCTGGATACAAAAGACAGGGTAATAGGAGAGACAGGGCCAGGGAGGGTTTGGTGGAGGGTGAAAGCAGTTTGTGGTTATGGTACAGGAGACTAAGTTTCTGGTGTATTTTTATGCAATGATGGATATGTATGTCAAATTTTAATTCATCGTCAATTATAATACCAAGTAATTTAGTATGGGGTTCTGGTCTGATAGTGGTATTGTTGAGGGAGGTAATAGAGAAAATGGATTTGTGTGCTACCAGTGTTTTAGGAAGGAAAAGTAGATTTAGAATTAGTTGATTATCAGTGAGCCAGGTTTTGATGGATGTAAAAGTGCCTTGGGTAAGAGTGAGGAGTTCTGGGATGCTGTGGGCAGTGGTAATAAGGGTTGAGTCATCAGCATATTGTAAGAGTGCAGAGAGGTTGGTAGCAGAGGATAAATTGTTAGTAAAAATATTGAACAAGAGAGGACCTAATATAGAGCCTTGGGGTACACTGGTGTTAACAGGAAGAAATGGAGAGGTGACAGTTTTCCAGCATATAGATTGTTTTCTATTAGATAAGTAGCTAGAAAACCAGCTTAAAGAGGGGGGTGGAGAGATGAAGGTTGGAGAGTTTAGTTATCAGTTTAGAGTGAGAGACAGTATCAAATGCTTTGGCGAGGTTGAGGAATAAGCAGGAAACTAGTAGGTTGTTATCACGGGCTTCTTCTACTGTTTGGGTGAATAAGAGTAGAGCTGTTGATGTACTGTGGTGGGGTCTGAAGCCATGTTGGGTGGGAGTAAGAAAGTTGTTATCTAGCAGGTGTTTAAGTAGCTGAGTGCGGACACACTTTTCTAGAATTATGGAAAAGCGGGATAGTATAGCAATGGGACGATAGCTGGATGGGTCAGTGGAGTTTCCTCCTTTGTGAAGATGGATTGTGTAGAAGGATTTCCATATCTCTGGGACAAGAGATTCAGTAATAGAATGATTAATAAGGACAGAGAGAGGGTAAGCGATAGCATTGGCAGCAAGTTTAAGAAAGTACGAATGTAGATTGTCAACAGAGGGAAAGCAGAGCTTAAGTTTATTTAGGTGGGATTTGATGAAGGCAATGGGAACTAGTTGTAGGGAGAATGTATTGGAGGAAGGAGGACTGGGATGTAAAGGTAGAGAAGAGACAGTAGAGCTATTTGGAGTTAGTTTTTGGATTGTTTTAGTAAAGTAATTATTTATAAGAGCAGCGGTTTCTGAGGCAGTACTGAGAGGGAATGGGTTGGGGATAGGAGGATTACCAGGTTGGAGGATTTTATTTATGGTAGACCAACATTTTTAGAGTTGTTATGTGGGGTACTTTGGTTTGAGGCAAAGAAATTTTTTTGTCTCTAATAACTAGTTTTTTACACCTGTTTCAAAGTTCCTTGTAACTTTAGAGTAAGGGAGGAATTATGTCTCTGGCCCAAGTTTTCCAGGCAGCATCCCTCTGATGCATGATAGAGGGTGATTGCTTAGTTAACCAGGGAGCACGTTTTGATTTAATTTTACCCTGATTTTCCTGGAAGGTGCCATGGAGTTTAGTACATCTAGAAATAGAATATTGAAAGAGGTTACAGCATCATTAAGAGGGAGGTTTTTAAGGAAGGACCAGTTTATGTTGGACAAAGTGGAGATGAAATTGTCTGGATTGAAGTAAGTCAGATCATGACATTCTTTGTAAAGGTGTTCTTTGGGAGGGTGTTGGGAGTATCTATGGATATAAATAGGGGAATGGTCACTTAGAGAGTTAGGGAGAATGCTGGGGTTATGGTAGAGACAAGGGTTAGAAATAAGGATCCAGTCTATTATAGATCCTGAAGTAGAGCTTCTGCTGGGCCTGGTAGGGGAAGGTATTAGTTGGTGGAAGCTGCACAGATTGAGACTATGTGTAAGAGATGAGGACGAAAGAGTGGTCCAATCTATATTTACGTTGCCAAGTATAATGGTTTTGTATGGAATGTTTAGGGTGAGCCAAGAGAGAAAGTTTTCAAGGATAGGGATGTTGTCCCCTGGGGGGGGGGGTGTAGATGGATACAATGGCAAATTTTTTTAGGGGTTAAGGTGACAGTTTATTATTAGTATTTCAGCATAAGCAAAGCTAGGTATGGAACGTAAGAGTGGAGAGAGAGTAAGTTGTTTGGAGTAGAGGATAGCAACACCTCCACCTCTTTTGTTTGCTCTCTCTGCTTGGCAGATATTGTAGCCTGGGGGAAGGATTTCTGAGTTAGAGATGTGAGGTTTTAACTAGGTTTCTGATAGATTTAAGATGTGATGGGACTTGAGGTCAATCCATGAGTCCAAGTCTATAGTTTTGTTGATAATGCTTTAGGTATTTAGAGAGAAAATAGTTAGGGATTTAGGTGATGGACTGTGGATATGGGGCATTGTCGAGGGGGTAGAGGTGGGGGTTGTTTGCTTATAAGAGGTGGTGATGGGTGGTCCAGGGTTGGGGTGGATATCGCCATCCAGGAGTAGTGCATCAATGAAATCAATCAGTAAGGAAAGTGGGGCAAGTGTACATGGAGTTTTGGGTTTTGTAAATGTGGAAAGTGAAACATTAGGATAAGTCTCATTTCTCCCCATGCCTCTACTAAAAATAGGCTCTGGTCTAGTCGGACATTCCTGGTCAACAAATGTTAAATTAAAATTAATTAAATTAAAAATGTTCAAATGCTAAATTAATTTCAGACAGCATTCGTTAAATGTGATTCTCATTTATATGTTTATTTCCCTCAGCATTACTGTATTGTCTCTCTGCCACTTATAATCCTGAGAAATTTATCTCAGGTTAGCCACATTCTCAGTCTCAGAATAAACAAGCTCCCATGCACAAGCAGCAAACTTAAACATTTGTACTGTCAGTAGATTATGAGGTAAATAATTGTTAGCAGGTTTACCAGTTGTATGCAAATTTCTCTTAGATTTCTTAGGAAATTTCTTACACATTAATGATGATAGTCCATTCCCCTTCTCAACACAAAAACTCTACTATTTGGATTTGGTTATCCAACAGAATCAACATATTTACACTTCCCATTTTTCTTTTACTTCTTGCTTTTTCATGCTTCTTACGCATCACTGAAATTGTTGAGTCTATGATAATGTTGTCCTCCCCTACCCTTTTATAGTTAGGACAGAAAGTCAAACAACTTTAGCGGAACCACCAATATAAACAGAATGAACATAATAATCTATTTCAGATAGACTCCAAACTGCCCGACAAGTAAACATTACCAGCACTGTAAGAGTAGTGTAACATATGATTACACATACCAGGCAATACAACTTGTAAGTACTTTACTTTTAATTTTGCATTTATATTATCCAATGATATGGTTGTCCACTAGCTGTAGAATTTTGTACACAACTGAATTTTGAAGTAAAAAAAATACAACAAGCATTATCTGTATCGAAACTTCCATTAGACATCAGCTGAAGCTTTGCTGCATAATATTCAGATATTATCAAAACTCTCATCAAGTTTGACGACCCTCAATTTAGATTTTATGATGCTTATATACAAACATGTTGGAATTCAGTAGAGCAACAATAAAAATAAATAAAAAATACAGTTAACATTAAAGCAATAACAACCTAAATAACAATGATGTATATAGAAATGTCATTATATAAAATGTTTTATATGAGCTGATTTGAATTTTAAGCTGTTAAAGTCCATGTCTGAAGTTTAAACTAACTCTTTGCCCAAGACTAAGATAAGTCCTTCTCATCAAGAAATATTTTAATGACCTCCTAAAATAGGTCCCTGAGTAGTTCAGCTGAATCCTGGAAGGCTGAGAGTTCCATAGAATGGATATCACATAAATGTTTCTAGATGAATTCTAAGAAGCATTAGTAGCTCCACCATACAAGATCAGAGAAGGAACTCAGGGCATAAGGCACCTCCAATTCTTTAAGACCAACCAGACCCAAATCAAGAATCAGTAAGTCAGACAGAATACTTTAAAAAGAGACCTTACTCTAATAAGCAACCAGTGCAACTCAAACAAACCTGGGGTGATATGATCAAAGCATAAAATACCACTTACTTCACTGGCTGCAGAATGCTAGATGTGTGTCAGATGGTCAGGATTAGTGTCTGACAGCCTACAGGGAGAACATAGTAAAATAGTCAAGCTAAGATGATAGTAATGCATGACTAATGTTAGTGACATCTTTGTGAGCCATTTACCATTTAATCCTGTCAATGTTTCAAAGGTGAAAAGATGATGACTTTACAATAACAGATACTTAGCCTAGTAGTGTCTGCTGTATTATCAAGAATAAGTCTACAATTTTGAACCACTGACACAAGCTCTTGTTCAGTATCACCATAGAAATGTCATGGCATAAGATAAGGTGCCTGTCAAGGTCTTACCATTTCCACCGTCCTGACCATCCATGAAGGATTAGATTCCAGGCAGTCCTCGGATGTGGAGAAATCAAATATCTGCTCCAGAAAAATGAATGAAAAAATGGGAATATTATCAGTATAATGCAGTGTATTTTTAGTAAACAATTCCAGAGCCAGCATCGAGACTTGCAAATCCCATAAGGCCATTTGGATTCTGGATTATGGAAAAAAACAACCTACTGAACCCCCCCCCCCCCCGAGCTGGTAGGAGGCATAACATTTCAGTGCAGTCTGTATGACCAGAGAAAGGGCACAGGTGCTTGACAGAGATTGTATGGTCTATCATGTCAGATGCTGCTGAAGGATTAAACAGGACCAGGATGGAATTCATTCACTGATCCCTCACCACTAAGTTGTCATTGGCAACCATGATTAATGCTGTCTCATTGCAATGTTAAGATCTTAATCTGGAGTGAACTGAATGACAAATATCTGAGAGGTTAGATAGGAATACAGGTGAATATAAGCTTGTTAAGGTAGTTCTCTAGACTGTCCTGCTCATGTGATTGCATCTTGAGGGTAGGAGTAACCAACGTCTGTGTTAACATCTTGAGGATAGGAGTAACCAAGGTCTGTGTAAAACTAGAACGAAAATAACTTATTTTAAACACTGATCTTACAATCATGAAAGCAACTGACCCTAGAAATTCCAGGCAATATGTTATAAGCCTATTATGGTCTGGTTCCAGCTTGCAGTGCAACATGGGCTAAACTCTTGTCGAGGCTTATAAGGGCCTCTGGGCCAATAGCCTAGTAACTTTCTATGATCCAATGATGTAAAGTTGAAACCAAATTTCTGGTCTCTGCAAAGCCAGCATTAAGTCTGACCAGCAAAATGTGCAGATTCTACAGTTATTAAGATATTATGATATAGGTTTTGTATATCATATGAGTATGTAGGAAAACTGTTTGTAGCTACCATTAAGAAAAACAAGCTTGTTAAAGTAATTCTATGAGAAGGGGCACTGATTACATTAAGTATGGCCATATTGGATGGCAGAGGCTTTACTGATTTCTAAATCTTCCCTATGTTAAGTAGTATATATGTCTTTAGGGGATTAACTTGTCTAGAAAGAAAATGAGGTTTTTGCTGTGTGACATAAGCATTGTGACCTAGGGTGGGGAGGCAGGTGAATGGGTTTTAGAGTCCCAACCCCATGTGCAGAATGTATTAATCAGTTTGTATACATGTGTTTTGAGGTTTATGCAACTGAACTGTTATTTTCGTCTATATAGTCCCAGCAGTTAAATGTGCTTTGGGCAACTACTTAACATTTATGTACATCAGGACATCCTGTGCATGCCCTCCATTCATGAGAGCTGCCTGTATCAGAAGTTTCATGGGTAGTACCATGGCACTGGCAAGATGTTGCTGTACTACATAACCACGAGTGGCATCCTTTACAAGACATACCAATGCAATGACTGCCAGAACCTTGTGGATGTCCTTTTTTTCCCATAAGCACCTCCACACCTGACATCACTGTAGAAGTGCTGCTGCTGCTGTGTGACCATGACTTTGGCAATCTAGGTCAATGATGGCCACCATTCATGGAGTCTGAGGTAGATCAGCTATGGGGACCATGCCTGCCATATGGCATGAGCGTCTGGGAGAACCTGTCTTGTGCAACTGTTCAACTGAGTCTGTCAAAAATGTCAGACATACTGGACATGTACTCCCAGAGGTTATCTTGCATTTCCTGCCGTATCTGTATCATAGGATGATAGGAAGTTACTAGGCTATTGGCCCTGAGGCCCTTATAAGCCTAGCCAAGAGTTTAGCCCATGTATAGACAAATCAGCACCTGATGCCCCTGTCCAGCAGGGACACGGGTGGAATCCCAGGGATGTATTTTCTATTTCCCATCCACTTATCCAGGTTGTGCTTGAAAAGGAGTAAAGAGGTACTCTGCTTGACGTGGAGAGGGAGTCTATTCCACAGATGGGGGAGCCTCTGGGACACAAATCTGTTCCACCATCAAGTCCTATTGATGTCACAGAGCAGGCTGAGACCACGTGTGTGGGTTACTTGAGTGGAACTTGACTTGCATATATGCAGCAGTCTCATCAAGGCAGGGTCCAAGATTGCCTTGTATGCCAGACAGAGGTCACCTCTGAGGAGTATGTATGAAACAGAGTAGAGGCATAGGGATTTTAGCCTATCTGTGTATGGAAGATTTTTGAGGCCCTGGATTCTGCTGGTGAAGAACCTCTGTGGTCTCTCCAGCTTCTGCATGTGCTTTGCTGGTTACATGCTGAATGGGGTGTTGTACTCAATGATAGGCCTTATAAGGGAAGAATACAAGGATGTTATGACCTCCTTGTCCCTGGATGAGATACCCTTACTTATGAGGTGGGCCATGTAGAAAGATTTTCGTACAATGGAAGCAACATGGTGGTCAAACGTCAGGTTGATATCAGTCTGGGTGCTCAAATCCCTCATGATTGACTGCATGCTTAGGACATTGTTATTAATGTGATAATCACTTTCCCCAAAGGGGATGATGACGCATTTTTTTTGTATTCAGCTTGAGGCCATGTTTCTGGCACCAGTCATTTGTTTGGGTGATTTTCTCTTGGAGGATGTCCACATCACTAGGGGAACTGATGACAGCACCCAGCTTGCAGTCATCTGCAAACTTGGTCAGCCATAGCCCACTGGTTTTGGCCTGCATCTCAGAAAAGTATATCCCAAATAACAGAAGCCTCAAGACCAAACCTTGGGGTACTCCACTTGATACATGTCTACTGCTTGAGGTGGCTTCCTCATTTTTGACCAGGTGGGTTCTATCAGTGAGCTAGTTAGCTACCCATCTGGTAATATGCAGACTGATGCCTAGTTGAGAGAGTTTATCTATTATGTCTGAGTGGGGAATAGTGTCAAAAGCTTTGGCCAGGTCAAGGTAGTTGGTGTGCACTGTCTTCCCCTCGTCCATGGCTTTGGTGACCATCTCAAAAAAGTCGACCAAATTTAACAGACATGACCTCCCCTTGATGAAACCAAACTGTGTGGGATCGAGTGTTTGGAGGTTGCCTGTGTCCTTGTTAATGAGGTCCATGATAACTGGTTCCATGGCCTTGCAGATCAGACTAGTTAGACTGATGAGTCTATAATTTCCCGGATCAGTGGATGCTCCACCTTTTGTGTAAAGGGCTGATAGTGGCTGTCCTCCACTCAGCTGAGACAAAGCCAGTACTCAAGCTTTGGTTGAATAGGGCGCCTAATGGTACTGCAATTTCCTGCCTGAGTTCATGTAGGATGCAGGCTGGGATGCTATCGGGTCCCATGCAGGCTGTATTTTTTGCCTTTGAGAGAGCAGTGATGACCTGATCCCTAGATATAAGGGGAAGGACAGGTACTGGGAATGTCCTGATTTACTAATGGGGGGGACAGACGGGTGAAATTTTTGCTGAATCTGTCAGCCAGCAAGTTTGCTATATCTATGGCATTTGTATATGTGGTGTCCTTGACCACCAGTTCAGTGCTACCTTTGAGATTATGGACATATGTGAAGAAGGCCTTATGATTGTCTCTAGTAGATGTGGCCAATTTGGACTCAAAGTTTGCTTTGGAGGATTTCACTAGTGCTCTTATTTGCTTGTTTAGGCTAAGAAGAGATTGCTTCCAATTTGGCACCTGCTCCTTCTTGGTCCTGGTCAGCAATTCTTTTCTTTTGTTATAGAGTTTATTTATTGCAGATGTCCATGAGACAGATTTACTCTTCCTTGCGGAGGATGATTTAGTCTTGTCAGGTATTCCTGATTCCATGCATCTATATAAATGTTCGTATAGTAATTTGGTATAGTTTTGGATACTGGTGCCAGTTCCTAGAGAGGCGGTTGGGGTCTGTGAAGCTGTTTATACCATCCCGCAGGAGTCTGTAATCAGCTTTGGAGAAGTTTCTTTGTTTGACCCTAGCTAGAGGGGGATCGGGGGAGATGGTGACTTCGAACATGACTGCTTTATGGTCGGATCTTACAAGGGAGGATGATACTGCTGGGATGCTGCAGTGGTTACTCATGTTGGTTAATACCAAGTTCAATATATTATCACCTCTTGTGGGGATACTGACTAGCTGTTTCAAAGCATTTGGATTGACAAAATGAAGGAATCTCTGGGCATTTGTGTTCTGGCATCAATAGTTCTTTTAGTCTTTGTTTTAGTAGTTAAAGTCACCCAGGATCAGGGTAAAGGGTTGAATCTTGATATATTCAAAGAGGTCTAGATAGGCAGTTTGGGCATCTTGAGTCAGATTTGGGGGCCGGTAGCTAGCTATGATTTGTATATGGGTCTTGTCAATGGTTAACTGCACCTGCAGTGTCTCCTGTGCGTCATAATGTTTGAGCAGCCTGGATGTGTGTATATCTTTAATATATATTGAAACTCCACTTACTTTGGCTTTACTACCCACAGTTTGGGGTCTGCATGTATGATAAGATGAGTAACCAGGCATGGCTGGGGTGATTTCCGCAGCTTTGAACCAGGTTTCTGTGACTGCACAGATGTCAGCATTTTCCAGGGTTAAGAGTGCTTGCAATGAGTGCAGTTCCATGTTTAGAGTCCTAGCGTTTAGCAGCATGACCTTTAATTTGGGTTTTGTTGAAATTTTTATGTTGGTAGTTTTAACCTTATCACTTTTTCTAAACAAGGGACTATGGAGGAGGCAAATGACTTTGCCAGAAGCCTGAAGCCCAAGTGATACAGATGCAGGCCATCTCTGGCAAAGCGTTGTGGTCTGTCGATCATATCTTTCCAGGCTGTCAGGTACTGGGTCTCCCTGGAATGACACCAGAAACTAAGCCAATTGTTAAAGTCAATCATTTTCTGTTTGTATTGAGGCATCATTTTGGCTGATGGTAGAATGCTGCTTAAGGCTAGGGACATACCTGCCTGGGTTACATATTCAGCGAGTTCAATCATGTCTTTCTTCATATAGTCCAGGGAGGTACGCCTCAAGTCATTCACACCAACATGGACTATGACAGAGTCATAACAGTACCTGTTGTTGAGAGACTTGAGTGCATGTGTGATATGGTGGATTCTGGCCCCTGACAGACAACTAACCAAGATTTTCTTCTTACCTCTAGTGAGAGGCACATCTGTGTGTCTCACAATGGAGTCTCCTATGACTAATATGTTGGATTTATGGTTATACCTTAGTGGTTGTGAGACACAGGTGTGTGAACTATGCGTGGTATGTGGTGTGGAGGGCTGTGGAGATTGCGTGTGTTTTTGCTTCGGAGGTTTTTGCCCTGGAGGTCTCTTTTGTTTGGGTGTGTTTTTGTTGAGGACCTCCACATATGTGGGTGTGTGTTATGTAGATGTGGGCAGTGTTTGAGGTGTAATGATTGTGCTGACAACCTTCTCAGTGCCAGATATACTGGCTTGTGAGAGAGAGAGTGTGGACTCTAAATTCCTAATGTAATTGCATCTAATGCAAATTGTGTTCCTAGGTGGTAGTAGTAGGTGGTTGTCTATGTACATAAGGCAGTTGCTACACTGTCTCAGGATGTCCATATCAACCAGACTGGCAGGAGAAACTGTAGGAAACTGTCCATCCATATTTTTCAGAACCTGAGAGAGAAGGCCAGGGAGAGCTAAGGGGTAAGCCTAAAGCTCAAGTGCTTAAACCAAAACTAAGAGCTTAGAATAACACTTACAATTTAAACAGGCTATAAACAAGCAGTAACAAATGCAACAAAAAGATACAATAGAACACTTTAGAGAACAAGCCGCAGCAGATAGCAGAAAAAGCAAGATGAAGTAATAGAGCAAGAGGAGGAAACACAAATACAATAAAAGAAGTATCATCTCTGCAAAGGCTGAGTTGGTACTAGACTGAGCCTCCACAGTGGCCCTGCATATACTGCTGTGTGACCCAACATATGTGCTGTGTTTCCACAGTGGCCCTAAACATATGTTGGGCCCCATTCATTAAAACTGCTACTTTTGGTGGAGGCAGTATCCATACCATTGATGTGCACCAGCATGTGCACCCATGTGGTCACCTTAAGGCACTTGTGGCAGATATTGTTGTCTAGGCTACAGTGGGTAACACACTGACCTGACTTTGTGTGTCTGCAATAACTTATTCTTCCTGTGTATTGTGTGTTTATTCAGTGTCCACAGGCACATAGGCTGGGTGGGGGGGTCTTTTGTGTACATTCACTGTACTCCCTGAGTGCGCCAGCTGTTCGCTATCATCATCATTATCAAAGTCAGACGTTTCTACAAAATCAGGCAATGGAAGTTCTGTGGTGGTGGAGCTGGAGATGGATAGAGAAGGCAGCAAAACAGGAGGTGCAATATAAGTATAACCCACCACCTCTATCTTACTCCCAGTAGAGAGTTAATAATACTCTAATTATCAGCATTAAGGAAAAATATACCTCACCTCATTCAGGAACCCTGAAAGATTATATTCCTACATAACACCACTGAGATGTTTATTAGTACAAGGAGAAATCAAAATTAATCATGGAGGGATATGGGAATAGCAATAACTACCTGGGGCATCTCCAACCGATATTCTAGGGCATGCTTCAGCTTGAGACTGTGAGGGGTATGTCATCTCTCTGAAAGATGCCAGAAACTCCTCTTATGATTTCTAATGTGGTTCAGTCAATGACCCACATCTCATCACCTTACCTTCCTTTGCAAGGTGGACAGCACATTTTATACATCATGGATAATCATGGATAAGATTTGTGTGTGTTTGGCCATATGTCTGGCCTCAGTATAGCTGCAGTCATGGCCAAGACTGCATTGATGTCAACAGCAAGATTCTTCAAGCACATTCTTGATGGGGACAGTCAGCAATCCCATGGTCAATGAGATATTGGCCATGTAGATGTAGAGTCTGCAGCAGCAAGCCATTCTCTGAATTAGAGAACTTGCTCTTACTAGCTTTTCCCTAGCCAGGCATATTGTTGTGTGGATAAAAATAAACCATGTGAGTGTGCCATTATGAAATGTCTGTCCAGCTAGTATACATACAGTATAGCACCCTTCTTCTACACTCAGTTGTGAGTGGTAATAGTGGACACCAGAGTGAGCTTTATAATCTTCAACCACTAGCAGGCACACAACAATATTACAAACACCCATACCCCCAAACACACACACACAAACTTAATCCATGCATGTAACCAGTCTGACAGTTACCTTCTCCCCCAAATGTCACAGTACTGTTATGTATACAGTCTGCAGTATGTGACTTTCCATAGAAACATCACAGTGTGATACACCCTGTGGTCACCTTCAAAGGACACACAGCTGCCCACATGCAAATTACCATGGTATATTGTGAGTGGTACAGTTCCAGGTTACTGTTATACACACTTATGACTGTCTCAAGGAAATGATGGCCTGTTTTTTTTTTTCAGAGAGAAACTTCACATTTGCTTTTGGGTGTGTCTCCTTATATACACTCTTCTTTCTGTTTTTCTGTTTCACTGACTAAATTTTTCTTGTTAAATTACTTACTAGGCACTGCATATTTCCTCACAACATGCATTTGTAACAAGAAACTTTCATTTACACTTACTGACAAGTAATAATAAAGAAAATTGCACACACCTTCAGCAAGTGTTATTTCTGTTTTCCGCAGAGTTGACAGCCTTCACAGGTGAAGTTCATTGTACAGATGCAGCTCTACATATTCTTTCATAGCAAGGTGAGTCTCTCCGCAGCTGCTAGAGGTTATAAAATGCTGATTTAGGTCTCTGAGCATGATGACGATTATGCAAATGAGGGCTCAACTCATGAATATATCTGAACTGCTCATTCTATCTGTCACATCTCTGTGCAGACTCTTCTGGACAGTTCTAGAGAGTGATGTGCACAAGTCTGAGCACCTGTGAGGTGCATTGCACATGAATGAGGAAATATGGGCAGGCGATTCCTGCATTTTCCTGTTTATTCCTACTAGGCATGGGGGGGTCACCAAAAGGCACTGTGATAGTAAGAGTTGTATAGCATACAATGCATGCCATATTTCACACCTTTTTACTCTCTATTCTGCGAGTTCCAAATAGGTTCTTAGGTAAGTACTAGTCTATTGGCCCTAGGGCCTATATAAGCCTAGCCAAAAAGGTACCCTGGCTTTCATCACCCAAGAAAATTATTTTCTGGTGCCCCTGTCAAGCAGAGCTACAGAGGTGATCCCCGGAGTGAATTTCCTATTTCCCATCCAATCATCAAGATTTTTCTTGAAAAGTGCTGATGAGGAGCTTTGTTTTCTATAGATTCTATAGTTTGTTCCAGAGTATGGGAAGTCTCTGGGACAGGAATCTATCCCTCCAGCATGTTCTGTTATTGTGGTGACAAGGTTTAGGTCCATAGAGCATGTAGCTTGGAAGGATTGGGATTTCTTTAAGTGGAGCATGTCTAACAGCTCTGGGTTTGACATAGCTTTGTATGTTAGGCAGAGATCACCTCTGAGCAGGCAATATGCGACAGAGGAAAGCTGAAGTTTTTTGAGAAGGTCTGCATAGGGCATCTGTTTGAGGCTGGTAATCCTTGGTGTGAGGTATTTCTGTGGCCTTTCCAGTTTTTGTAGATGTCTTGTGAGGTACATACCAAAAGGGGCGTTGTACTTTATAATGGGTCTAATGAGTGACAAGTAGAGGGGAACAATGACTTCTTTTTTCCTGGATGAAAAACCTTTTGTGATGAGGTGTACCACGTAGAAGGATTTCCTGACTACTGTGGCGATGTGATTATCAAAGGAGAGACTACTGTCCACCTGTGTCTCAAGGTCTCTTATCACACTTTCGGTGTTAAGTAGACTACCACCTATGTGGTAGCTCATGGGTACAGAGCTTTTACCACAGGGGATGACAATGCACTTTTTGGCATTGAGCTTGAGGCCATGGCTTTGACACCAGGCATCTGTCTCAGTGAGGCCCTTTTGTAGGATGTCCACATCGTTAGGAGTTTCAATTATGGCTCCTAGTTTGCAGTCATCTGCAAACTTCATTAGCCAAAGACCTTCTGTGTTAGCCTGTACTTCAGAAAAGTAGATACCAAACAGGAGAGGATCCAGGACTAAACACTGTGGTACTCCACTTGTCACTGGTCTGAAGTCTGATTTGGAGTCTGCTACTTTCACAGTGTGGGGTCTGTCAGTGAGTCAGTTGGCAACCCATCTTGTGAAATAGGGATTTATACCTAGTTTAGTGAGCTTATCTATAATTCCAGAGTGGGGGATGGTGTCAAAAGCCTTGGTGAGATCTAGATTGGCTGTGTGAACCACCTTACCCTCATCTACGACTTTGGTGACTGCTTCAAAGAAGTGTATCAGGCTTAGGAGACATGATCTGCCTTTTACAAACCCGAATTGGGTGGGGTCCAGAGTTTGGAGATTCCAATGTCTTTGTTTATAAGTTCCATGATGATATGCTCCATG
The DNA here is from genome assembly GCF_019279795.1 of Protopterus annectens. NCBI lineage: Eukaryota > Metazoa > Chordata > Ceratodontiformes > Protopteridae > Protopterus > Protopterus annectens. Next base: position 1,277,551,136 of record NC_056744.1, read on the forward strand.
GCCTTGCAGACCAGGCTTATTCGGCTAATGGGGCGGTAGTTCCTGAGGTCCGTGGTGGCTCCCCATTTTGTGGAGTGGGATAACCGTCGCTGTGCACCATTCAGTGGGTGCAAAGCTTGAAGTGAGGCTATGATTGAACATGGTACTTAGGTGGGGTGCCAGTTCATTCTGTAGTTCATGTAGAACACAGCCTGGGACGTTGTCAGGTCCCATGGATGCTGTGTTCTTGGCTTTGGAGAGTGTGGTTTTTACCTGTGTAGCCGTGATTACAGGAACTTTGCATTCTTCCGGTATAGAGATGGGGACTTTAGGGGGTGAGAGGGGGGTAAAGTCAGCACTGAACCTATCTGCCAGGATGTTGGCAATATCAGTTGGTTCTGTATATTTAGTACCATTGTGCTGTAACTCAGAGCAGATCTGAGTGTTGCCATTGAGATTCTTGACATAGCTATAGAATGCTTTGTGGTTGTCTTTAGAATCAGTGGAGATTTTGTTTTTGTAACTAGCTTTGGAGGATTTTATGAGGGATCTCGGATTTTTACTGAGGCTGACCAGGGAGCTCCTCTAATCATGGGATTTTACTCTTTTTTGCAACAGTTTCTTTCTTCTGTTGTAGAGTTTGCTTATGGCAGGGGACCACCAGATTGGCTTCTTTTTTTTTGGAGGATAACATCTTGGTTCTGTTAGGGATAGCACGATCCATGCACTCGTGTAAGTGCTTATAAAGGACACTTGTGTAGGATTCAGCAGTCGTACCTCTATTGACAATCTGCATGGTGTCATGAAGTTTGCCACTTCTGTCTTAAGAAGCGTGAAGTTGGCTTTGGAGAATATTTTTACGGTGGTTTCCCTAATGGGAAATGTGTTAATGTACCATACCACTGGCTGTGCTACTGAGCTGCTGTATGCTGTGCAAAAGTTCTTGGAATGTAAAAGATTGAGACTGAGAGATGCCAGCCATTACTTTCTGATATGAGACCTTGTGAATGGCTATGGCTTCAAAAGGCACTGGTGGATGTAGGACACCCCAGGAATATTCCCAGGAGATAAAAAATAAATCTTTCTCTACCTATTACACAGAGACCACCAGGAACATTTTCTGTGTGAACCATGAGGTTCCCCGGTATAAGGAGGATTCCTGGTCCTACTTTTCCAGGGTGGTTCTTGATGCTACTGGCATTCCCTAAACTGCACAGCAATGCATAAATCACTACAGTGACCTGAAGCAATGCCATCCTGATCTTCTTTACCATTGGAAAGAAGAGATCTGAATAAGAGTTCCTGAGACATACTGTAAGTAGTTTTTCAACCATTTTTAGCTATCATTCCAGAATGGATTGTTCTGTGCTTCAGTGTCTGGCTTTCTTTTAGCCAAATAGCTAAAGCAGTGAATTACCCACAGTACCAAGGGAGGTTGCCTTGCCTTTCAATACAGGGGTGAATATCCAATAAAGTCCTATGCATGGTAAGTTAACACAGAGGGCTAGGACTAGAGCCATAGTTTCTATGGTACAGGGTTTGATTCCCACAGCTGTTGTTACCTACTGTGTGACTTTGACCAAGTCACTTAATCATTGTTCCAAGGTCACCCCCTGAAAAGTAACTGTGTGTTCAGTGGGTCTACCTGGTTAATGAATAAGTATTATTGTTCTCAAGTTGTAGTTTCTCAACACAATTATTGAATGCACACATAATATATTTAAACTTCTTAGGCAGCTTCTTTTTGAGGAATATGTTGTCACATTTGGGTTATTGAGTATACTCTGCTAGCTACTAGATCCAGTTTCAGTGTTTTTTAGTAAATGTGCTTGTTAGTTGCTGGATGCTTTGTGATAGTAGTGTTACCAGGATAGACAAAGGCAATACATACTAGGAAAGTTGTGGTTTCTATTCCTACAGCTGGTGCTTTATTACCATTTACATTAGTCACGCTGCAGCTCAGCATGGATGGGGGGATCAAGTCTTGTCCTCTGCATGAGGCTTCACTGGAGCCCCGTCATCTAATAGACTTTGTGGTAGCTGCATATGATAGACAGGATAACCTGTACAGTGCATAAAGGAACACATATGCCTATATATTCTCAAACACACATTACTATATATAACCTACTTATAGCATAGGACTTCACAGGGCAGACACAAGTTCTGCATTTAATACAGTTGCACATACCACTTATTCAGGTTATAGAGGTTGCACATCTCTGGTTACATATGCCTGAATTTAGTATTAAACTGCTGTTATTTTCACTGAGTTTTTTGTACCCGAACTAATATATTTTCTTTATTATGCAGTACTGTATTTCATTGCATGTTTGCATTTCTTCCCCACCATCTGTGTCACTATCCTTTGTGTTTTATTATAGTTTATTTTGGGTTATTTTTTGCTTCTCTCCATTTGTCCTCCTTTTTATACACCAATATTCACGGCAGCAATTATATCCCTGCAGCAGACCATAAGGCCTTGATGACCAACATTACCTGTCCCTTCAACATCCTAGACTGACAGAGCTGCCTCCCCAGAGGCAGCTGTGCTAGCTGTAGATAGGCCTTCTAGCCCTTCCCCAGTTTGGTGCACTGTGGTTCTTGTCAGTGGTTCTACTAGGAGCGAGGACCCCCTCATTAGGAAAAGCCAGCGTGCATAGGTTGTAGAAGAGCTGGTCAACAGGCATGTTTATGCCTACATTGGCCACCTGGAAAGACTCCTCTTATGGATTGAAGTGCCATGTCCCTGTGCAGCACTGGCTGCATCATCAGAGCCAGGACCCAGTGTTGAGGGCGGCCAAGGTAGGTCTAGACTCCCACTGGGTCTGACATGGGCGGGGGGTTACTGGTGTTCATACCCACCCTATCCCCGTGACTCCGTGTTTCCTATTTTGTGTCTTCCCTTGTTTGTTGTCCAATCCACTCCATCACCATTTCTTTCCTCTGTTTGTCTCCTAATCCACTGTGACCCCCTTTCCACAGTGTGTCAATACTTCCCATGTCAGTCTTGTCTGCCTTCTACATTTGTTTGTTTGTGTGCCCCCCACCTACTCTAATCTTCTTACCATTCTTTTGACTTTCCTTCCTTCCTTCTCAATCTTACTTTACTGCATACTTCTCAACCTCTTAGTGCAAGAAATATGGACAAAGCCGAAAAAGGAGAGGGACAAAGATCCAAAAATAGGAACAGATTTTAAATATTGTTCTTGTAAACTTAGCAAGTTGCTAGAATAACAGTATTTGTGGTAGCATGTATTTTCTGAAGGATGAGAAGCCAGAAAATCAAATGTATGTCATTATTTAGTGACTTCAATCCTTGGTGATTTGCCAAAAAACAACAAATTTTAGGTTCATAGGTTCATAGGTTCATACTAGGCTATCTGCCCTAGAGCATTTATAAGCCTAGCCAGAGTGTGTGTGGCTTTTTCCACCCCTTGGGATGAGAATACTATGCCCATTTAGCATTTAGTTTACTGTGCTTCTGTCTAGCAGTGACACAGAGATGACCCCCGGGGTAAACCTACGATCTCCCATCCACTCGTCAAGATTTCTCTTGAAGAGAGTTAGTGAGGGGCTCTGCCTAACATGGACTGGGATTCCGTTCCAGAGTATAGGGAGCCTCTGGGTTATGAATCTGTCCCTCCAGCACGTCCTATTTATTTCTGTGTTGAGGTTCAAATCTCTTGCTCCTGTGGCTCTGATGGATTTGGATTTTCTGAGGTGGAGCATGTCCATTAATTCCGGATTGGACATGGCCTTGTACGTCAGGCATAGATCACCTCTGAGTAGGCGGTATGCAACTGAATAGAGCTAGAGTTTCTTCAGCCGGGCAGCATATGACATATGTTTGAGACCCTTTATCCTCTTGGTGAGGAACTTTTGGGGTCTTTCTAACTGCTGCAGGTGTCGGGTAAGATACATCCCAAATGGGGCATTGTACTCAATCATGGGCCTGATAAGAGAAGAGTACAGGGGCACAATGACCTCTCTTGATCTAGATGTGAATCCCTTCATGATAAGGTGGGCAATATAGAAGGTCTTCCTAACCATCTTGGCAATGTGAGTGTCAAATGAGAGGTTATTGTCAACTTGGGTCCCTAGGTCCCTGATTACCTCTTCCGTACTTAATGGATTACCACCTATGTGGTAATTTGTGGGTACCTTGTTTTTCCCAAAGGGTATGACTATACATTTCTTGGCGTTCAGTTTAAGGCCATGGCTCTGGCACCAATTATCCGCTTCTATGAGGCCTTTCTGAAGGATGCTTGTGTCCGCTGGAGTATCAGTTATGGTGCCCAGTTTGCAGTCATCAGCGAACTTTGTCAGCCACAATCCTATGTTTGCTTACACCTCGGAAAAATAAATGCCGAACAAGAGGGGTCCCAGGACTGAGCCCTGTGGGACACCGCTTGTGACTGGCTTCTGACATGGCTCCAGCAATTCTGACCTTGTGGGTTCTGTCCTTGAGCCAGTTTGCAACCCATCTTGTGACATATGGGTTTACATTTAAGCTGGTGAGTTTGTCTATGATGTCCGAGTGGGGTATTGTGTCGAAGGCTTTTGCAAGGTCAAGGTAGGCTGTGTGAACTGCCTTAGCCTCATCAATGGCCTTAGTGACTGTTTCAAAAAAGTTGACCAGGTTCAAAAGGCAGGATCTGCCCTTGACAAAGCCGAATTGGGTAGAATCTAATGTCTGTAGGTCCCCAATGTCTTTGTTTATGAGTTCCATAATGATCCTTTCCATAGCTCTGCAGACCAGGCTCGTCAAGCTTATGGGGCGGTAATTTCCAGGGTCTGTAGAAGCACCTCCTTTGTGGAGTGGGACCACTGTTGCTGTACGCCACTCTTTGGGTATGTATCCTGTAGTAAGGCTAAGATTAAACAGCAGCCTTATGTGCGGGTTTAGTTCCTCTTGGAGTTCATGTAGCACGCAGCCCGGGACACCGTCCAGTCCCATTGATGCTGTGTTTTTAGCTTTGGATAGGGCAGCTCTCACCTGGGCATCTGAGATGTTTGGGAGGCTACACTCTGCTGGGATAGATATTTCTCCTTTTGGGGGGGAGGAGGCAGAGAAATTTGCACTGAACCTGTCTGCCAGAATGTTGGCAATGTCTGTGGGTTCAGTGTATTTTGTGTCATTTTGGACTAACTCTGAGCATATCTGGGAGTTTCCACCCAGGTTTCTAACATAGCTAAAGAAGGCCTTGTGATTGTCTTTTGCGATTTTTCTCTCAAAGTTGGCCTTGGATGATTTTATGAGTGATCGTATTTTTTTGCTAGTACTGATCAGAGATGCCTTCCCTTTTAGGGATTTTGCTCTCATGTAGTAGCTTCCTCCTTCTGTTGTAAAGTTTGCTGGGGTCCACCAGACAGGATGCCTGCCTTTGTGGGAATGGGTCTTGGTTTTATTAGGGATTGCATGATCCATGCATTCTTGAAGGTGTCCGTAGAAGGCATTTATAAAGGATTCAGCGGTGTGGGTTGTGGTTTCCACTGGCCCAGGGGCCTTGAAGGATACCACTTCAGTCTTAAGAAGTGTGAAGTCGGCTTTTGAGAAATTCTTCACTGTGGTCTTTTGTGCAGGGGATGGGGGCGGGATGTGGATTTCCAGTGAGATTAATTTATGGTCTGATGTCACCAATGAGGGGTATACTTCCGGTGTGGAGCATTTTGTCCCCATGTTTGTGATGATCAGGTCTAGTATATTATCTCCTCTTGTGGGAGTGGTGACTAGTTGTTCCATCGCATTTGAGTTTATGAATTCTAGGAACCTTTGGGCTAGGGTGTTGGGGCTTGAGTAATGTTCCCAGTCTATGTTTGGGTAGTTGAAGTCTCCCAATATGATGGTATTTGGAGAGACGTTCATACTTTCCAGTGTCTTCAGGAAGGCTGAGTGGGGTTCCTGAGTTTGAGAGGGTGGTCTGTAGCATGCTACAAACTGTAGGGCAGTTTTGCCTATGGTTAGTTGCACTTGTATGGTCTCCGATGCTTCGTGCATTGCCACTAACCTGGAGGTGTGGGTATCTTTGATGAATATGGATACTCCCCCTCCTTTTGTGGTTTGGTCCAAGTTTTGGGGCCGGAAAGCATGATATGAAGTATAACCTGGTAGTGCTGGGGTGCTCTCAGGAGCCTTGAATCAGGTTTCAGACACTGAAAGAACAGGCCAAAATATAAGGCAAAAATCTAGACATTCTGTAAAACTCTGGCCAGTTTAGAAGTACGTCTTCCTACTATATAGAAAAATGGGTGCCTGGTCATAGGTTCATAGGTAAGTACTATGCTAGCTGCCCTTGTGGGTCATTTTAAACCTAGCCAGTTTCCCTTTTGGTGCTAGAATTAATCTATTCCATTTGATGTTAGATTGGCCTTACTCATCCCATGGTAGGTAATAAATATATTACCCCTAGTGACAATAACTAGGATCATACCATAGAAAATTTGACAGTGCACACACATGGGATAAAGTAATTAGGTGCTGCCTCTGTCTGTTAGTAGTACAGGGGACAGTCCTGAGGTAACTTTTCTGTTTCCCATCCATAGATCCAAGTTGATCTTTAATAATGACAGGGATAAACTTTGTTTGATGTGGAGAAGGAATCTGATCCAGAGCAGTGGTATCCTCTGGGAGATACAGCTGTCCCTCAGAACCATTCTGCTGATGTTGCAGAAGAGATTTAGATCTCTAGACCAAATATTTCTGATGCCATTTGACTTGCTGATGTATAGTAAATCCAGCAGCATTGAGTCAGAGGATGCCGGACTATGCCAGGCACAGGTCCCCTCTTAGAAGTCTGTAGAATGGTGTGAAGGCTTTGAGTTAGGCCATATAAAACATGTTGTTTAGGTCAAGTATCTTTTTACTAGTAAATATAAGAAAGAAGTGAAAAAAAAAGCATATATTTACACTGAATGCATCCACCTCATATATTCAAACGGGTTCCTATTACATAATTGAACTTCCAGAAGGTCGAACACCAGAAGTTCAAACTTGGAATTTCGAAAGTTGAAAATGTCAAAGCCGCGGAAGTCCGAATTCTTTCCCCAGGGAAAGAATTCAGTTGAATGTTTCTGCGGCTTCGACATTTTCTCCACTGTGGTGTGAAAGTTACGGAACAGGTTAAGGTAAGTGTGCAATTATGACGGACATTGGGGTTAGTTTGCAGGTAAGGTAAGTGTGCGATAGTGATGGACTTTAGGGTTAGGGTGCGGGTAAGGTAAGTGTGCAATAGTGACGGACTTTAGGGTTAGGGTGCGGGTAAGGTAAGTGTGTGATAGTGACGGACTTTAGGGTTAGGGTGCGGGTAAGGTAAGTGTGCGATAGTGATGGACCTTAGGGTTAGGGTGCGGGTAAGGTAAGTGTGCGGTAGTGACGGACCTTAGTGTTAGGGTTTCAGTTAGGGTTAGTGCATAGATAGTTGTGTATGTAAGGTTTAGTGTAGGGTTATAAGGTTTTTGGTGTGCTTGTGTTGTGTGTGTGTTTTTCGGATCAGCAAATTATTTCCCTGGGAAAAAATTCGGTGTTCTGATGTTTCGATGTTATCACATTTCGATCTTCCAAGTTCGAACATCTGGTGTTCGACCTTCTGGAAGTTCAATAATGTAATAGGAACCCAATTCAAACATATAGTAAAAAATCAAATGATGAGAGTAGCTAAATTAAATACAAAAGATGACGAAATGCAGTATCAAATGAATGATATGGCCCTTGATTGTATATCTGGAGGTTATAAAGAAAGACTAAAATATCTGAACTTGTACAGTGTCTCTTACAGATATCTGAGAGGAGATCTTATTCAGGTACAGTATATAGGATACTTAAAGACAACTTCCTCTGCAAATGTTTGGGGTTATCAAAAAGTACTAGAGAATCATGAGACAACCGATGTAGAAGATTCTGTAGCAATGAGAAGTGTACTAATTGGTTCTCTGACAGAGTAGCTGATGCATGGAACAGAATACCTAACTACATTAAAGCAAATACTAGTTTAGATATTTTTAAGAACAGCCTGGACACTTATTATGGGAACAAGTGTTTTGGTATATTGGCAAGCTAGAAGAGCATTAAAGCCCATGTTTGAAATATCTGTATGAATCCATGTATGTATGTATTAGCAACTGAGAGAGAAGTAACACAAATGAGAAACTCAGACGTTGCACCAATATAATCAGAGAAAAAGGACATAAATGAACAACAGGATAATGGAAATCATATTAGAAAGAACAGATGTATTTTAACATACAATAGGAATACAACACAAATGCAAAACATTATTAAAAATACTGGCCAATAGTCCAATGGCTATCCCAGTTTAAAGGACCTGTGAATGGAGAGCTAAGTTTCATATATAAGAGAACTAGTAACTTGAAGAAGACATTATGCTATAAAGAGCAGAAATGCATTAGAAGCAATATTAGGAATAAAAAACAGGGCAAATTTAAATGTAATAAATATATATATTGCAAGTACATCTTCTTCTTTGTCTTTTCGGCTTTTCCCATTTAGGGGTTGCCACAGCGGAACTCTGGTCTGCTAATGATTGGCAGAAGATTTTTTTTATGGTGCCGAGTTGCCAGCCCGATGCCCAAACTTCAGCAAAGGCATGCCCATTCACACATGTCTTTCGGAGGCCAGAGAATCGAACAGGAGAACCTCTTGCTGTGAGGTAACAATGCTACCGCTGTACCACCGCGGATTAACATATATTGCAAGTACATACCACCGTGGATTAACATATATTGCAAGTACATACAAACAGATAATTGTGTTAAAAATCCCATTAATAAGAAAAATAATTATTTGCAAGAATATGGCACCTGTGACACAAAGAATATAGTAATGTGCCAGAAATGTGAATCCTTCTATACATTAAAAACAATCTAAGTTAAAAGAACAAATAGGGGACCATCTATCTGAGATATGAAGGTCCATAAAAACAAATGCTTTGTTTTAGCATATAAAAGCAACAGATAACATACATTTTTTAAGTCTGTAATTTTAAAAGTAATCCATGAACATATAAGAGGTGGACATGTAAAATATCAAACAGAGAAAGAGGAGAACAAGTGGATCATTAGATTCAGAGGACAACAATACCCTGGCCTAAACAAAGCATTTACTATAAAACCTACACTGAGGGATATGAGATGTCAGGTAAAGTGATGTATCTTTAAGTTTACTAAGTCTATTGATTAAACTTGTAGTCGCATGATGCAATTAATTGGGACACATGATTACTTTGATAATATTTAATAGAAGTTTTTAAGATATGGTGACACTTTGCTTGATGAAGCTTTTAACGAAAGTGTACACTTGCAATATTGTGAAATTTTATTAAAGCTTGAAGCTATTTTAACCTATACTATCATCAGTGGTTTCAGAAATTCTGGTTCTTTCACATACTGTTTAGGTCTTATATCATTTTACTAAATTATCTGTGTGGGTATTCCAGTTGTTGCATTTGTCTGGACAGATACATGCCAAAGGGGCCATTTTACTCGATGATTGGTCTCACGAGGCCTGAGTAAAGGAGGGCAATGGCATCAGCAGATCTGGACACAGTCCCTTTGTTATAAGCTATGCAATATAAAAGTACTTTTGTATGACAATGGACACATATTGGTCGAAACTTAGGTCACTGTACACATAAGTTCCCAAATCCTGAACAACTGCATCAGCTCTTAGAGGCGTATTGTCAATGTGGTAGTTCCCCTAGGGTAGATGACTTCCCAACATTTTTAGCATTTAGTTTCAGTCCATGATTTTGGCACCAATTATTCATTTGGGACAGATCTTCCTACAGATGACTAAATCATTTGGGGAATCAGTGACTTCTCTTAGCTTACAGTTCTGAGATCCTGGAGGACTCCATTAGTGACTGGTTTCATTGCGGAGGTAACTTCTCCTATTTTGTTTTCCTGTGTCCTATCTGTGATCCATTTGGCATTCAAGCAGGTGACATATGGGTTTATTCCCATTTTTTTAGCTTTTCTACTATGCCTGAGTGAGGGATTGCATCAAAAGCTTTAACTAGGTTGAGGTATGCAGTGTGTACTGTATTACCTTGATCCATTTGGTGACATTTTCAAAAAGGTCCACCAGGCTGAGTAAGCTTGATCTGTCCTCGATGAATCCAGACTGAGATTGGTCCAGTGTTTGGAGGTTCCCTCTGTCCTGATTGATTAGTTCCATGATAAGTCTTTCCATGGCTTTGCATATGAGGCAGGTCAGACTTATGGGTCTGTAAATGCCTGGATCAGTGATAGGTCCTACCTTATGCAGAGGAATGACAGTAGATGTTCTCCATTCACTTGGGACAAAACCTGTATGGAGGCTGAGTTTGAACAGTGTTGTTAGGAGTGACTAAATCATGCGTCATGCTATTTAAGATGCATTTAGGAATATTTTTCAGGACCATCAATGCAGTATTTTTAGGTTTTGATAGCGTTTTTAGAACTTGGTCTTGCATGATGGCTGGAGGCATGCCAGTTTCAGGTGTATCTTAAGGGACAGATGAAGGGGAGAGAGTAAAGTTAGAGTTAAATTTGTCAGCCAGTAGGTTCATTGTATCTTCAGCTTCAGTGCAGGTAATGTTGTTCACAATCAGCTCAGTGCATTGCTGCCTTATGCTTTTGAGATTTTGAACATAAGTATAAAGGCCTTATGATTGTCTTTGACTTGAGCAGGCATTTTAGCTTCAAACTTGGCTTTGTTGGATTTTATTAAGCTCTTGATTTGTTTGTTTATTTCAGCGATGACAGCTCTATTGTTCTGGAAATTACTCTTTTTACTTTTGGTCAAAATTCTCTTCCTTCTGTTTGAAAGCTTGTTGATAGTATGGTTCCACCATGTGGGTTTGTTTTTGGGGTGTACCCTATTCTGGTTTATAGGGGGTACTGCTGCATCTATGTAGCTGTTTACATTCTGGTATAATGTGGTGGTATATGTTTCCATGTATTTAGTGCAGTTAACTGGGTTTGGTGGAGAACTGAAGCTTGCCAATGTATCACTAAAGGTAGGTAGTTTGCCTTAGAGAAATTTCTAAAGGTATCTTTGGTGGAAGGGATCTCTGGTTTCAATTTTATTTTGAAGGAAACAGCTTTTTGGTCAGACCCTAAAAAATACTCCACCTTCCCATCCACCATCCCATTCATTTCTTAGCAGTTGGGCTTCCTTCTGCTTGCTTCCCCTTTTTCATAACTGCACTATGCTCCCATTTCCACTCATTAAGCTGGTAAAACAATAGATAAAACCAGTGTAGTGGTGTACTGATCACTTTAAGTCTGCAAGCTCCTTTCCCCATCTTACTGCTTCTGTCTGTACATTGAGTTGCATAGAGCTACTCAGAAACACCAATTAACCAAAACATTCCCATTGCATTCCTTGGCCACCACTGCAGAATACATGCCCTCACCAGAGTCCCTGCTCTTGTTGTGAGCAGGTTTTTAAATTAGCTTTTTCACACCTGATAAGTAAACTGTGGCCTGCCCCAATCCAGAGTGATCACAGCTGCCATGTTTCTGAATCAAAAGGAATGCTAAGATACCTGTTTTACAGCCGCTCTTGTCTATCATTACCTCTAATCACCTAGACCATCTGAATACTACCCATGGTCGAGGTGGCAGCCCTATGATTTTTAGTTTTGTTTTTCTTTCTCTGACTTCTTAATAATGTAAGGATGTTTGTATCATTTTTTTGTCTCCCAACAGATTAGAAAACAAAACATCTAACCCATCCAAATGCTGTCCATTTTGAGGGAGGTCAGGGCAGTCTTATTCCTGAAGGAGCCAACAGACATATAGATCAATTTAATAAAAGATTCCAAAATTTTGGGAGACCACTACCATATTATATTATTTGAGCTAGTGCTAGTTCAGTTTAAGTGTAGGTTTAACATTGTGCTGAATAGCAGGATCTACTGCTCTGTTTGGATGTGTCTCTCTGTATTGCATTTTCTTGCTGCGCACTGCTATTGGGTTGACTGTTTTTTAAGTTAATTTGACATTGCTGCACTATGCACAGTAGCAGGGCACATTGCATCATATAGATGCATTTGGTTCATTTTAAATTGTTTATAACTATTATATAATGGTCACCACTTTCATCTAAGTCCTCCACCAAGTTTGCATGGCTGATAATTGTATATGACCCCTAGTGAGAATAACTTGAATAATACCAGGCATGGGATAAAGCATGTAGGAGCTGCCTTTGTCCATTAGTAGTACAGGGTGCAGTTCTGGGGTACATTTTCTATTGCCCATCCATAGATCCAAGTTGCACTTGAATATGGAGAGGGATGAACTGTTACATTGAGGAGGGACCATATCCTCAAAGCCTAAATTGTTATTAACATCTTTCTGTTTGTGTACACATTGCAGGCTGCACAGTGAGTGACTAGTGTGAACCTATGTCCCAATAAGAAATATTGCAATGAGGTGAGTGTCCATTTAATGGCAAGACACTCTTGGCCAATGGAGGGGGCACCTTGTCTCTACCCTACTTAGCTTTCTGCTGAGATGGCAGATTGGGTGTTTGTACACCCTAATTCTTGAGGAAAGTACAGCCCTTACTCCTAATTCAGGTGGTTCTGCATGGATGACAACTGGCTCATCAAAGTCGAGAATAACTAAAACTGGCTCTTAACACAACATATTTTTCATTTTTTAAGAGCCTCATCTGTTGCAATGGTCCATCTTATCTGAATGGGTAACTTTTGTAAGTTGGGTTTGAGGACAGGCTATAATAGGAAAGTTGTATGCAAACTTCCTATAGTAGCATGCTTGTCCCACGGATGTTTTCTCTTGGCTTTTTTATAGGGTATAGGACAATTGTTCACAGCTTCTAGTTTGTGTTTTTGGGATTTAGTTATCCATCTCCCAGTCAAATATTCTGTCCTTTTAACAACATTAACAGCAAGTGCTGCCTGTCTTTATGAATCCAACATAGCTTGTACTTTGGCTAGATGTAACTATCAGTCTTATGAATAAATTATTATGTTATCATGCTTTAAAACTTTTCCATGAGCCTTTGAAATGTGGCAAGAGGTGACTGAAGTTCAAAGGATAAGACATTGTCAGAAAAAAGACCTGCAGGAATTGAGGAATGCCTTCTCTTTGGATTCAGGAGTAAGGGTATCTGCCAGTACATCTTCATCAAATCTACGATTATCAAAAGCCATGCTTTGCCTAACTTCTCAGTGAGATCATGCAGTCTGGGCATTGGATAAGTGTCAGACTTGCATATCTCATTAAGTATTTGGAAGTATTTACAAATTTACAAAATGCTACGCAAGTATATTGAGTTTAGGGATGAAAACAATCAAACTGTTCCACTCATTTTGGGGCTTCTAAAAACTCATTTGCAGCATCTTTTTCACTTTATCACTAATTGATTTTTGCTGAGAGTCTGGAACATGATATAATTTAATGTTTACCTCCTCCTCTGTCATAATTTCAGTGTGTTGCTGAAGTAAATTTGTCGAGTAGCTTAGAAAAAAAAATTTATTTCTTAGGCCTCTTTTTCTTCTTCTTTTTTTGGCCTTAGACACAGCTTTGTCTGTTTAACAGCACAGAGATAATTTCCTGGCACCTTCCTCTTGGCATCTAATATAATGTGTTAGAGAATTAGCAAACAGTACATCAACATCCTGACTGGAGAAGGAATGTTCTCATGCAGGGTATTACTGTACAAGTAATGCCCACTGACAGATGAGTCCGAAACTTCACTGCAGCATATCAAGCTGCTGCTGTGGACCTCGGAGAACAAAAAAAAAAAAAAAAAAACAATGGCCACCATTATTTTACACTCACTAAGCAGCAATTCCACAGTTCAGTGAGCATAAAATGTAAAACAGGAAAAGGAAAGAGACTGTGTGTGTGTGTGTGTGTGTGTGTGTGTAAGAGAGAGAGAAAGATCGAGAGAGTGAGAGAGAAAGTGAGAGTGATCTTGTGTGACTGAATGCCTGTATGAAAGCAGGAGAGACTCTGTGAGAGATTGAGAAAGAGGGTGAGACTGATCTTGTGTGAGCGAATGTGTGTATGAAAGCAGAGGAGTCTATGTGTGTGTATATGTATGTGTGTGTGTGAAAGCAGAAGAGACTGTGTATGTGTGTATGAGAGACAGAATGGGCTCTATGTAAAATTGTTGTTCATAGGTTCATAGGTAGGTACTAGGCTATCTGCCCGAAGGCATTTATAAGCCTTGCCAGAATGTGTTGACTTTCGCCGCCCCATTAAATTAGTTCCCTGTGCCTCTGTCCAACACAGCCACTGAAGTGATCCCCGGGGTAAACTTTGTTTCCCATCCACTCATCAAGGTTTCTCTTGAAGAGGGTTAGCGAGGAGCTCTGCCTAATGTAGACTGGAATCTTGTTCCAGAGCATGGGAAGTCTCTGGGACAGGAATCTATCCCTCCAGCAGGTCCTATTTATTTGTGTGGTAAGGTTTGGATCCCTGGAGAATGTGGCTTGTGGGGATATGGTTTTCTTTAGGTGGAGTATGTCCATCAATTCTGGGTTGGACATGGCCTTGCATGTCAGGCAGAGATCACCTCTGAGTAGGTGGTATGCAACCGAGTAATCCCTGGCTACAGAACACGGACCAAAACACAAAAGGAGGGGGTATATCCATATTCATCAAGGATACCTACACCTCCAGGTTAGTGGCATAGCATGATACCTCTGAGATCATCCATGTGCAACTAACATCGGGCAAACCTGCAATGCAAATTGTGGCCTGCTACAGATCACCCTCCATGACCCAGGACCACCACTCCACCTTTCTGGAGACACTGGAAAACATGAAGGCCCTACCAAACACCCTGATATTGGGCGATTTCAATTACCCTACCATTCACTGGGAAAACTACTCAAGTACAAATTCCCAGGCCCAGCACTTCCTGGAATTCATCAACTCAAGTGCCCTGGATCAGCTGGTAAACTCCCCTATCAGAGGTGAAAACATATTGGATCTGGTCATCACCAACATGGGCGACAGGTGTTCCACACCAGAAGTGAACCCGTCACTGGTTAGATCAGACCATAAACTAATCACTATGGATGTCCACACCCCACCACCACCCCCAACTAAGGAAACCACAGTAAAAAACTTTTTCTAAAGCAAACTTCACCTTACTTAAGACAGAGGTGGTAAGTTTCACAGCCCCCACGCTAAAGGATAATGCTACCCAAGATGCAGAAACCTTTACAAATGCACTCTATGAGCACCTACAAGGATGCATGGATTGTGCCATCTCTAGCAAAACCAAGACTCACTCCTCTAAGAGAAGGAAACCAGTTTGGTGGACCCCTGCAATAAACAGGCTATACAATAGAAGGTGGAAACTAGTTTATAAAAAAAGCAAATCCCAAGAAGGAAAGACATCCCTGATCAGTATCAATAAGAAACTAAGGTCCCTCATGAAATCATCCAAGGCTAACTTTGAAAGAAAAATAGCCAAGGATTCAAAAGATAACCACAAAGCCTTCTTTAGCTATGTTAAGAATCTAAGTGGCAACTCGCAGATATGCACTGAACTAATGCAAAATAGCACAAAATATACTGAACCTACTGATATTGCCAACATCCTGGCAGATAGATTCAGTGCAAACTTCACCCCCCACTCACCTCCAAAAGGGCCCACAACAATACCAGAAAAGTGTAGTGTCCCAAAAATCACAGACGCACAGGTGAAAACAGCCCTTTTAAAAGCCAAAAACACAGCGTCAGTAGGACCAGGTGGTGTCCCAGGCTGCATCTTGCACGAACTACAGAACAAACTAAGCCCCCACCTAAACATGCTGTTCAACCTCAGCCTCTCCACAGGCTACATGCCAATAGAATGGTGCACAGCAATGGTTATTCCTCTCCACAAAGGAGGGGCCACAACTGACCCTGGTAACTATCACCCCATAAGCCTGACTTGCCTGGTCTGGAAGGTTATGGAGCACATCATCATGGAACTCATTAACAAAGACATTGGGAACCTCCAAACACTTGACCTGACCCAGTTTGGCTTTGTTAAGGGCAGATCATGCCTACTAAACCTGGTTGACTTCTTCGAGACAGTCACCAAGGCCATAGATGAGGAAAAGGTGGTTCACACAGCCTACCTTGACCTCGCCAAGGCTTTCAACACCATTTCCCACTCGGGTATTACAGAAAAACTCACCAGCCTGAACATAAACCCATACGTCACAAGATGGGTTGCCAACTGACTTACAGACAGAACTCACACGGTAAGAATAGCGGGCTCCGGGTCCAACTCTAAACCAGTCACAAGTGGTGTCCCACAGGGCTCGGTCCTGGGACCCCTACTGTTCAGCATATACTTCTCAGAAGTACAGGCAAACATAGGAGGACTATGGCTAACCAAGTTCACCGATGACTGCAAACTTGGAGCCATAATTGACTCTCCGGCTGACACGGACATCCTCCAAAAGGGCCTTAGTGAGACGGACACTGGTGTCAAAGTCATGGCCTCAAGCTAAATGCCAAAAAATGCATAGTCATCCCATTTTGGAAAAACAAAACACCCATGAGTTACCACATAGGTGGCAGCCCCCTTAATACAGAAGAGGTAATAAGAGATCTGGGAACCCAGGTAGATAGTAATCTCTCCTTTGACAATCATGTTGCCAAAGTAGTTAGGAAATCCTTCTATGTGGCCCATCTAATTACTAAAGGGTTTGCATCTAGAAATAAAGAGGTTATAGTGCCCCTCTACTCATCACTCATTAGACCCATCATAGAGTACAATGTCCCATTTGAAATGTACCTCACAAGACACTTCCAACAGCTGGAAAGACCACAAAAGTACCTCACCAAGAGGATTACTGGTCTCAAACATATGTCCTATGCAGCCCGACTGAAAAAATTCTGGCTGTACTCAGTGGCATATCGCTTACTCAGAGGTGATCTTTACCTGACTTACAAAGCCATGTCCAACTCAGAATTGATGGACATGCTCCACCTAAAGAAATCCAAGTCACTGTGAGCCACAGGCTCTAGTGAGCTAAACCTCGCCACAACAATAAATAGAACATGCTGGAGGGATAGATTCCTGTCACAGAGAGTACCCATGCTTTGGAAGAAAATTCCAAATTACATCAGGCAGAGCCCCTCACTAACACTCTTCAAGAGAAACCTTGATGAGTGGATGGGTAACAGAAAATACACCCCTGGGATCACTTCATTGGCTCTGCTTGACAGAGGATCAGTTAATTAATCAATGGGGCGGTGAAAGCCAGCACACTCTGGCTAGGCTTATAAATGCCCTAGGGCAGATAGCCTAGTACCTACCTATGAACCTATGAACCTATGAGTACAGCTGGAGTTTCTTCATTCGAGCTGCATAGGGCATTTGCTTGAGGCCAGTGATCCTCTTGTTGAGGTACTTCTGTGGTCTTTCCAGTTGTTGCAGGTGTCCTGTAAGGTACATCCCAAATGGGGCATTGTACTCTATGATGGGTCTGATAAGTGATGCGTAGAGGGGCCCAATGACCTCTTTCGATCGGGATGCAAACCCTTTTGTGATTAGGTGGGCCACACAGAAGGCTTTTCTAACCACTTTGGCAATGTGATTATCAAAGGAGAGGCTACTATCTACTTGGGTCCCCAGATCCCTTATTACATCTTCAGTATTTAGGGGGCTACCACCTATGTGGTAGTTTGTTGGTACTTTGTTTTTTTCCAAAGGGGATGACTATGCACTTTTTGGCATTTAGCTTGAGGCCATTGTTTTGACACCAGGTATCTGTCTCAGTGAGACCCTTTTGGAGGATGTCTGTGTCAGCTGGAGAGTCAATTATAGCCCCTAGTTTGCAGTTGTCTGCGAACTTGGTCAGCCATAGTCCTCCTGTGCTTGCCTGTACCTCTGAGAAGTATATGCCGAACAGGAGGGGTCCTAGGACTGGGGAACGCCACTTGTAACAGGTTTAGAGTCAGACCTAGCTCCCGCAAGTCTTACCATGTGGGTTCTATCTGTGTTTTACTTGCTTATTATTTTTTTAAGCACTATATTATTATTTATATATATTTGATGTAAAATGCTTAATCCCAACACCATTAACATATACTACAGCAAGTTTGAAACATTAGGCAGATTAACTATTTTATATTAAAAATATATAAGAAAAATAATATTACTACTTAAAAAATAATTAAGCAAGTAAAATACAACAATTTTACAGAGAGACCATTCTCTAAGTGCAATAATGCCTGACAGTGTGTGTGTTAATTAACGCCCTTCCAGGGGTGTAGAGGGCCTCCATCTGCAGTGTCAGGCCTCATAACACCCCCCGGGGAGGCATTAATTACACATTAACACACACCCTGTCAGGCATTATTGCTTGCTTAGATTAGATACTAAAGCTACAGGATGCAACACTTTTCTCAGCTGTGTCTGAAATTCTACAGATGTATCAAATTCTTTCTTAACTTCATGAATGCATATCCCTTCCACATTTTTCTTGTCACATGTTTTATGATTGTAGACATACAGTTCCTTAGAAACTGTGACCATGTTTTCAGAATTTCTTCCCATGCACCAATACACTAGCACTGTACATTTAGCTGGCTTAAGAGTGGACCATATGCTGACTCTTCTGTTCTCGCAGGTGTTTTATACATTCATCAGTAAAGTTTCAATAGTCTGATTCTGTTGTTTTAGCAGGTATTTTATTATATTTCATCAGTTTTTGAAAGGCACGACATTTATATTTTCATTGCTAGTACTGTAGTTAAAAGTCGCATTTCTGTTAGATAGTTAAACAGGTTTTAGCAATGTATTCTTCCTACACTTAAAACATATTATTCTGTTTTCTGGCATTTTATTTGTGTTTTCGGCTATCTGAACATTTCTAGTTGCAGACTTAAGTTGTTCATTTCTAACCAAGGTTTCAGTACCTATAAATCTTTTAATGATCACAATCAATTTTTCAGCTGTCTTATGGTCAGTCAGAAAAGCCCATTTATGTAAGTTACTTGAGAGTGCCCTGTTGAATTTGTCCGCAGTTCAAATATCTATCATTTTGTTCTCATTCTTTACTTTTGGTTCTAGCCATAAGTTCAAATAATATTTTGATTCTGAAATATGAGCTGTTACTATGTTATCGGTGTTAAATATCCAGATATGCCTAACCGGGAAAAGCCAAAAGAAGAAGAAGATTGAATTATCACTTAAGACATGGGCAAACATACATTTATATAAAAGAAAACAAACCATTTTAACATGCTCCCAATTACAAACATTTACATCACATTATATTGTTTTGTATAATTATCGTTAATTCGACATTACATAAATTGTTCATTTCCTGCCTTCTCTTAAACCTCATCATCCTCCAAAACATTATTCTGCAAGTATTGTTTCCACAATTTCTATTTTTTTCTATGTAATTTGCTCCTAACATTTTCTAAAGATACCACTCCCAATCCCTTTATTTTGGTTACAATATTAAGCACTTCAAATACAGCTGGCAATTCAGATCCTGTATTCCAGCTAAAAAAATAATTTCCTAAGTTACACCCATTTACTCACCCAATATTTCTGTCAGAATACTATGTAGGGAATTTTTAAAGTCTGCTAACTCATTACACTCCCAAAACATATGCTCTCAGTTACCTCTTTCTTCCCTATCATACCATACAAACATCTACCATCTACCTGAGGAAAAAATCTTTAGAGTCTGATTAGGGTGTAAAAAAAAAGTATGCAAAAACTTACAAGCAAAAATCTTATTTGGGAGCTATGCATATGCCCTCCCATTGTTTCCTTGTGAATTGCTTAGCAGATCTCTCTTCCCAATCTTTTCTAACCCCCTCTGATTGATTCTTATAGTTATCATACAATATTTTAAATGCTCTACTAATTGTCCCCTTTTTAAAAGCAGCTTTTATTCTAGATTCAACTAAAAACTCTACCAGAGCAGGTCTTTCACTTAGCATTCCCCTATCCTACAGTCTGATACCAAGCCCAAATAGGGAAAGCAGTGTCTCATCTGCACTTGAAATGTCTTCTTGGCCTCTTCCCATTCTATTACCTTTCCCTGTATATTTACTTGCTCCAATACCTTGGTTCTTTTGCCAGCTTTCTCCAATAAATTAATTCCAGCCACCTCTTGCCTATTCTCTGTACCCTTAATTGCAGCTATCCCTATAGCTAAAATTTCCTTTCTTCATTCTCATATTGGCTTAGTTCTCAAAATACTTTCTGCTACTTTATGAACATAATATTGTTTTACACTTTTTTAATTTCTCCAGATCTTTTGGGTTTCTAATACCATGATAGGAATGGACTCCATTCCTAAGTCAAAGTATCATATTACATAGTATATATTTTGGTTCAAAAAATATAAAAAGGTTATATATATTTCTAATATTTTAAATAGATTATGGTATATATATATATATATATATATATATATATATATATATATATATATATATATATGGTTCCGTTAGAAACTCAGTGCAACATTCAAACAAAATCCCGAAACCGAAAACTCGAAAGGTAACAATCCCGAGTACGCAATATCTCGAATAAAACACGTACGCCATACACAAATACAGAAAATCGCGAAATCTCGAAAAACCCACCAACAATTTATTAAACAAAGCATCCGCCATGTCCTAAATAATAAATAAGCAAGACATCTGCATCAAAGAAACCGGGCATGTAAATCCAAAATCCAAAACCAAAACGTCCGAAATGACAACATCCGATAAAGTCATAGTCGAACAACAAACAACTTCTACTATTCACACTTTCAGTAACCTTGCAATAGCCATAAGGAAGTCCAACGAAGAATAACTGTCCCGATTCTTACACACATGCTGGAATTGCGAATGGCGCACAACCTTCCGCTTCTTCGGTGAGGGAGGAGTACCACAGCCCAAAGCACCTAAGCTCATCCACCCTGTCTTATTCCCTAGCCAATACCTTCATGAGAAGGGACAAGTCGGTCTGCCTATGTCCCAGAAGACTCTTCAGTCTATGGTGCCATGCCTCTACACTATTTTGTGTACGAGGCAAGAACAATGCATTTAACTCCTCCACATTCCAGAATGTAATAGGGAACAGTGGTGGGAATCTCGAAAAGCCAGTAGTTCTGGTGCAGAATTTACGAGGTTTCCCATCAACATACCATTCAGAGAAGTAACGCAAGAGCTTCAGGAGGGAATACTTCCTTCACCGCATTGAAACCTGCACTGACATCACTCACAGGCAGGAATGCTAAGGCAATCAAACATTTAACATTCAACTGGAAATTAAAATCCGTATTGTACAAGTGGGCTAGACCCAACTGTTGGACCTTCCGCCATATATTCTGTGAAAAATGAAAGAGACACCCTTTAGCTGTCACACCCTGCAAATTCAAAAGTATACTTCTCCTTGCAGCAATCTCAAAGTCACTAAGAACGTATTTTACGGCTATCTCCAAACCATTGTCATCCATTAACTGTAACACACAACTCCACATGCTGTTATATGACTTTAATGACTTTTTATTCATGATACAATATAGTAAGGGGACACTCTTATGGTACCCTCCATACTGAATCAAGCCGTGTATGCTGTATAATTGTCGGCACATAATACCTTTGTAAAAGAAAGTGCCATCAACTAGCCAGATCGTTGCAGTGCTTAGATCAAGTAAGTCCTGCTTAGTTGAAAACACCACCACTGCTGTGTCTGACACAACATCTACCACACTCTTGCTTAGGAACACTCCAGATTTCGTTGGGAAGTCATTAACATCTATGTCTTGCAAACGTTGGATACTGCTACAACAGTCCGACACCTTACGGGACCCTGCACCTGCTGTGCCAGTGCTTTACGAGGGCAAACTAGGGGCAATAATACTTGAGGTTGACGCTAACACATCATCGACAAGCAAGCAGGGGTTATCCCTAGAGTTGCTTGCCTTTAGCTTTAGATTACTACACATTCTATATTGTGCAACATCGACGGGATCCCCAGGATGAAAATGCAACTGATTTCAACAACTGCTCCCCATTAGGCACGCTTACTGACACAGCCCTACCTCTGCACTTTCGCCTGTTCCATTTGCAGCACCAGTAGCTCTTCTGTTTGTTTATCTTCTCCCTGTGTAACACATAGCCATCCAGTAGCAGCACCGCGCCTCCTTTCTGCGATGACACAGTGGCATACACGGCACCAATTGTGCCCGGAGCAGTATGCTGTTGTTCAATAACTTGCATGCTAGCTAGCGGAATGTGCTGACATTAGTTATTCACATATACAGCCGCTACCTTCTCAGATTGCACTCACATATACAGCCGCTACCTTCTCAGATTGCTTCCTTTCGTGCTTCTCGTCTTTCGGGATTACGGAGTTTCGCGCTTATAGTCTCGGGATATTACATTTCGGTTATATTACATTTCGGTCTTTTAAACGGGAACCATATATATATATATGTATACATATATATATATATATATTCATCTAATATAGGTACATACATTTTCTCTACATAAACATATTTTTTATAGACGTGAATGTAATATATAATATGTTTTTAACATGTTCAAAGGTTTTATAATTCTTAATCTATTTTATTTTTTCCAGTTACGAATTGTCTGTTTTTAGAGGTTGGTCATTTCAAAGAATCTAGAACGGACTAATAGTTATAATACATTGTATCACTTTAAAGAATTCAAAACGGACTATAGCTACAATGTATTGCATCATTGAGATCTGTGGTATTTAAATAGGAGGAAGTGATGATACTCTTGTTTGAAAAAGTTTGGCATAGCCAAACGAAAGCGCTTATCACAACTGCTCGTTTGTATTGTGAGTCTTATACCAACAAGTATTGCTTTTACTTTGCTACAACTTGACTTGTGGTTTAAAAAGGAAACTGGTAAAAAGACAAACAAATGGAACTGGAAACAATTAGAATAGACCCAAAATAATGTTCACCAATAAATGGTGAACATTATTTTGGGTCTATTCTAATTGTTTCCAGTTCCATTTGTTTGTCTTTTGACTTGTGGTTTAATAAATATTTCTTCAGCCTGTTTGGATTGTGTCTTTCGTACCTAAGTCAAAGTATGATTAAAGTTCATGAAATTAGTATTGTTTCAATCTTTGATGTTAGCTAGAAGGGCTCTTTATAGCACCTGCAGTGTGCCCAGTAATGACTCCTTCTGCAGTTTGTATGGAGTTACATGTGTTGGTAACATATCTAAATGCAATAATAGATTTTTTTTTTTATAAGACCTGTTGCTCCTTCTACTAGTGGAAGTATCTGGGTATCTTTCTTCCACATTGCTCTTGTTTCCGCCTGCAAATCCTGACATTTTATGGCTTTGTGATGCTATACGCAAGGCACTGTAGTCACTGGGTGATTTCAATGATCAATGCTACTTTTGTCTTCTTTTCCTGGACCACTATATCTGGTTTTGTCACATCTGTCT
Organism: Protopterus annectens; assembly: GCF_019279795.1. NCBI lineage: Eukaryota > Metazoa > Chordata > Ceratodontiformes > Protopteridae > Protopterus > Protopterus annectens. The sequence continues at coordinate 1,277,574,557 of NC_056744.1, forward strand.
TTTGAACTGTTGGTAATGGGTGATCTCATGTGATGTAACCTTCATCATTTTCCATGATGCTTTGTGGCTCATGTTTCCAGTGTTTCTCAGCCACTCCCGTGTCACTATTAGACAGAGGCACAGTAAACTAAACCTTAAAAAGGGCACAGTATACTCAAATCAAGGGGTGGTGTAAGCCATACAGAATCGGGCTAGGCTTATAATTGCCTCAGGGCAGATAGCCTAGTATGAACCTATGAACCTATGAACTTCAAAACCATAATGTTTGCACAATCCCCAGTGCAACAGTCTTGTCACATTATTATGTCTTTCATTATAAAGTCCTTCTACCATTAGTATGTCACAACCAGCAACAAGGTGTGCTGCCATTTCCAATTCTGTTTTACAAAACCTACATTTGTCTGTTTCTCCAACGTGTACGTAGCCCACCATCTTGGGCTGCCAATATTAACCTTTCATTTTTTGGTTTGAATTCACCTCTCCTTAACCATTCCTGCTTTAGATCCTGATCAACATGAGGTTCTAGCAGGAGTCTTCTGTACTTGTAACTATGTTTATGCATTTTCCACATTTCTTGCCTTCTCATCTGATCCTTCACCTTACATTCTTTCTTTCTTTTGTATTTTGATACATTCATTTGCTACCTGATTTTTATCTACTTCTGGTTTGATTTCCATTCCCGCTTGATGCTGATATGCTTCCCTTTAGACTAAGAAGGGAAGTTATCTTAGATTTCTTCTCTGTAGATTAGAGTGTGTATGAGCTATTCCATTCAGTGAGCATGTGCATATAAGTACTGTGCACGTGCAACAAAGAGTGCCATTTTGTAGTGAGCAGCCCAGGTGTAAGCATGTGTGTGTATACTAGTCAGTCAGTCAGTTTGTAATGCCATTTGAGATAAATTCTGCCAGTGAAGTCTTTCAACTTGCGATGGAACAAATTTTTTTCTGGCCATCCATGTACTATTATAGTACATGATATACTTGTTGTGAAGACAAACATGAATGAAACCTCAGGGAAGTTCTGGAATGTGCTCATGAGGTGAATCTTAAGTTACATTCTCAGAAATGGAAATTCAGGCTACAAAATGTTACTTATGTGGGTCATTTGCTTACCATTTCAGGCTTGTTACCTGATTCTTCCAAGAAAACTGCAATTCTTGAGATACCAGCTCCTGATAATGTGACCTCCTTAAAACATTTTTTTGGCATGGTAAACTATTTGGACAAGTTTATTCCAGATTTGAGCAAACTTTCAGCACTGCTGAGAGAGCTGACATGCAAAGACATAACTTGGTCCTGGTCAGAACAACACCAAAGAGCATTTGATGTCCCGAAACAGAGAATTACCAGTCCACCCACTTTAAGATATTATGCTGTTCACAAACCTGTAACCCTTTCTTGTGGTGCTTCATAGTTTGGTCTTGGTGTAGTCATTCTTCAAAGGGGGAGACCAGTAGCCTATGCATCTAGAACTTTAACCCAAACTGAGATATAGTATGCTAATATAGAGAAAGAGCTCTTGGCAATTGTGTTTGCATGTTTGAAGTTCCATAATTATATCTATGGCCGACCTATTCGAAGAGAGGCTGACCTTTTTTCACTAATTTGAAAAAGTCAATGCACACAGCTTCTGCGAGATTGCAACGCATGATGCTGAAATTGCAAAAGTACAATTTTCACTTGATTTACACAAAAGGCAATCTTCTTTATCTTGCTAATACTTTATATCCAGATCACCCAGAAAAAACACTGAACAGCATGAAAATGAGAAACCTGACTTTGAAGTCATGGAAGTAGAAATATTTCTTCCACGACTTGATGAGCTTAGAACTCCTTTCCTTTAAGAGCTATTCCAGTCAGTGGGCAAGTGCATATAAGTACTGAGCACGTGCAAGCAAGAGTGCCATTTTGTAGTGAGTAGCTGAGGTGTAAGCATGTATGCGTGTAGTAGTCAGACAGTTAGTTCGTTTAAGTTTAATGTTACCTTCTCCATCCTGATGTGTTTGTGTGTAATAAACTACTTAAATGATCACCCAGCTTCATCATCTTATTGAATATATACAAGTTGAGTGATATTCTCCTCATGTTCCAAAACTTTCACTATTTTGGGTCTTTTGAGCTCAACAGATATATGTGCAGTCCGGGTCCCTATTAATTATTCAAATGTTTTAAAGTTTGAATGTCATATGGTCGACACCATATGATCTAATTTTAAAACATTTGAAGGTGAAAAGCAACGGCTACGTATGGCACAAATTAGGAAAATTTCCCTTTTCTGCACTGAAGTGCAATCTTGGAGTTGATATATTTAAGTAGGGGGGTGTGGGGGCTGCTCAGAGCATTGATATAATTTTTTTTTTTTTTAAATTTATTATATTTTTGATGTTTCAAACTTCGCTCATATGCTGTTGAACATATTAGATTCAAAGTTTTGAAACTTTTAATATATAATATAGACCCGTGCAGTCCCACGATCTCAGATCTATACATGTAGTTAGTTTTCAAAGAGGCAGATACCTCCTTCAGAATGGAAAATATATGATCTTGGTATATACTGATTTTTATAAATCATTTGGTGAGCATGAAGCATCCTTCTTGCTTTCCTGTCTAATCTATCCAACACCTTTTTGAGTCAGTCAATCACTCAAAAACTGTTAGGACAGGAACAGCAAACTGGTTTATAGCTTGAATTTTGTTCCTAGATGTCAACACTATTTTTAGGATTCATTTAAGTCTTCTAAAATATTCCTTACTAAGTTTTATTCACATTTGTTTATGTTTTATTATTGATCCTTCATCAGTTCCCAAATAGTTATACAGTCCCTCTTACTCAAGTTCTTTTATATCACATTTTTGTCCCAAACTGATGTTTTCTTGGCACTGCAGGTTTCCTGCTTTAAAGGTTGCTTTTGCACATTTATCCAGACAAATTGACATTCTTCTATCATCTGAAAAAGTTTTGACTACTTGGAGTTGTACTTTTCAGTTCCTCATCTGATGAGCAATACAGTTTTAAATCATTGACAGAGAAGATGAAAAGTCTTTACACTGTGTTGCTTTCTGGGAGCCAAGTTATAGCCATGGCCTAAGACAGCTTAATGGGTTAAGGGCAAGGCAAAAGAGCAACGGTGACAGAGACTCACCATGGAACACCCCCCTTTGGATTTTTATCCCTGGAATAATAATTTGTTCTTTATTATGGCTTAACTACAAAGTGGTTTGTCACTGTTTCATGGTCGCTGTGATGTAGTTTTTCAATGTAGGGTGTGTCTTATAGATTTTTAAGCACTCTTTTATCCATGAATGTGGGATACTATCAAATGCTTTTTTGTAGTCAGTCCATACCATACTTAGATTCTTCTCCTTTTGTCAGTTCTCCACTATGACTATTTAACAACAAATGACCCTTTGTTCCATATCACTTTCTTTTATTGCCCTTTTATTCTGTTGCCATAATTGAGTTTTCTTCTAAATGACTATAAACTCTGTTAGCATCAGTTCCAGTGAATAGTTTATATGTCTTTGGAAGGCAAGTTATTGGTCTATATTGTTTAAGGTAGCTTGCAGGTTCACTCTTAAGTAGGAGCATTGTTTTTCCTTTTCTTAGCCAGGTTGGTGCCTGTTCGGCTATTCTGTATGACTGTTGTTATTTTTCTTAAGGATCTGCATCCAAAATGCTACTCTCTCCTTATTTCTTGAATTCCCTCCTGGCTTCATCGTCATCCATTTCCATTTTGAATTATAGCTTCCTGCTTGTTATATATATGAGCTTTAACTGTGTAGCTCTAAAATATCTCTTCAAATCAGTTAATCCAAAACCACCTTGTTGTACTGGAATGATCAGCTTATCCCACATGACCCTTGCTTTCTTGTATTATAGACATAAATACTTTATAATCATAGTTTAAAACTGAAATAAATGGGCCTTTAAGAAGCTGGGACTGATGGGTCCTGCAAGGGCAGTTAGCCTAGTAGTTACCTATGAACCTACATCTGTTCTAATTGTAGGTTTGGAAAGTATGGTGATACCTGCTTACATTAATACAATTTTTAATAAATTTTTTAATACAAATAGCTGTATTGTTTCATATGTCCTTACTAACCAATAGCAGAAAATACAACAGAGGCATTAGGGGGAAAGCAAATGTCTGTATTTTCTTTTGAGATGCTGGAAGTTCAAAGACAAGGCATACAGTGCTTTCCTAACAGGACTCTTTAGTCTGATTTCTTGAAATGAGAGAAAATGCTCAGCTGAGAACAAGAACCTTTAAGTCAGTTAGGTGAAAGGGGTGCTTTGCATGGAATAAATTACATGACTGGAGGTTATGTGATATAATATACCATTTGGTGGCACTTAATGATCAGACATTTGTGAGAAATAAGACTACGTTTGGTACAGTAGTACAATGGTGATGGAGGCTGCATCTAAGAACATGGCTCTCTGATTTGGTTTTTAGCTGGGGTAGTTCATGTCCCAAGTCTGAATGCCCACCCTATGTCCATGTCAGTTCTTTCTTTGTTTTTCCTTTTTTTTCCACATCCCAAAGATATGCAAATATATGGTTCAATGAGCCTTCAAACCTCCAAATTACCTAGAGTTGTGTATGTGTGTGTGTGTGAGCATACATGTGTTCATTAACTTTCATCCCGGCTAGGACTGTTCCTCTACCTTATGGACATGGGTTGCGAGAATATGCTCAAGCTCCCATTTATCACACTAAGGTAAAGTGGGTATTGAAAACAGTCAAAACTAACACACACAGGGAACAGCAGTCAAAATTAAAACAAACAGGGAAATCATTAATTACTGTCAAATTTACTTAAGTGGGTGAAAGTGTTTATTGTGGCTTTTATTTATTTTATTTATTTATTTTATTTTATTTTACATTTGTTGACTGGACTTGTCTAACTGGATACATGTCCATTTTCAGTAGAGGCCTGAGGAGAAAAGCTCCACTACAAGTTGTATACTTTAGCAAGTACAAAAAGCTTATACAGTAAAACCAATTCGAACCATTGCATAAATGTAGAGGGCACCATTACAAAAGTAATTGCTACACTGTGAAAGATTAACACACAAAGATGGAATAACAAAAAGACAGACTATGTTAACTCATTTGTACCAGGTATACATTGAAGTAAAAAGGAGTAAAAGGATAATCACAGATCACAAAAATAACTTTTTGTTTTTTTTTACAAAACTATCTATACAAGAAGAATGTAAAGCTAGAGGAGAAGAAAGGTATAGGAGTAATAGTAGTACTTTTGTAGCAGTGATAAGGCAAGAGGCCAAAAAAATTGTCAGTCGTGGTTAGTACATGGGCATTGCCAGTGGGAATTCAGGAAGGTTTTTAGTTGCTTCTTGAAAAGGGGTGTTGATACCAGTGCGGTGAGTTCACAAGGAAGCTTGTTCCAATTAAAACCAACAGTGTTAGTAAACAGGCAGTCACCAGATTTATTGTGTGATTTATAGGAGGCGACTAGTAACTTGTTAGCTGAGCGAAAGGTTGTGAGGTGTTTATAAGGGTAATAAGGTTACTGAGTATGGGAGTATTTGTGGGGTGATACAAAATCTTGTGGATGATTGTCAGTTGTTGAAGCAGCAGCTGGTTTTGTAATTCTAGCCAGCCTAGTTGTTTCGGATTTATGCAATGGTGGGTACGAAATGGAGCACCTGTGGCAAATCTAGCAATGTTATTGTATGAGGTTGCCAGTTTGTTAAAACTGGATTTTGATAGATTGGCAAAAATAGGAGAGGCATAGAGAAAGGTGGAGATCAGATGTGTTTGTGCTATAGTAGTCCTAGCTGTAGGTGTAAGGAAGGGTTTGAACCTACAGAGAAAGCCGAGTTTTTTATTTACTGATTTAATGGTTAAGTTGATGTGTGAGTCAAAGTTAAGATTATGATCAATTGTGACTCCTAGAAGTTTAGTGATAGAGTCAGGTGATATAATTGTGCCATTGTTAGATACAATTGTAAAGTTGATAGAAGAGGACTTCTGTGTTGGAGTGAACAGTAATAATTTAGTTTTTTGGGGGTTAAGAAGGAGACCACTGATGGAACCAATTTTCAGCTGATGTAAATAGTTTTTGGGTACTAGACTGCAGCTCAGCAGAAGAAACTGCAGCACAGATAAGTGTCGAGTCATCTGCATATTGAATGCAGGAGGATTGTGGAAGGGAAGTTTTCAGATCATTAATAAAAATGGAAAAGAGGAGGGGTCCCAGAATAGAGCCTTGTGGGACTCCAATGGTGATGGGAAGCTGTGAGGATAAGTGATTGTCCCAGAGAACTGCTTGCTGTCTATTTTCTAGGTAGGAATTAAACCACTGGACAGCTAGAGTGTCTAAGGAGAGAGATTTGAGAATGTTTAACATGAGATGATGGTTAACTGTGTTGAAGGCTTTGGAGAGGTCTAAGAATAGAGCTGAAGAAAGTAGGTTATTATTACAATTTTTATTAATACAGTCTGTGAAGGATAAGACCACAGTTGTAGTATTGTGATATGGTCTAAAACCATGCTGGCAGTCAGCTAGTAGGTTAATTTGGAGAAGATGATCAAGTAATTGCCAATGAATGCATCTTTCCATGATTTTAGCTAAGGGAGAAAGTATGGCTATGGGATGGAAGTTTGAGAGTTCATTTGAGTTCCCCCCCTTGTGTAAAGGGAAGATATATGAGTCTTTCCAGAGAGATGGGATAATGCCTTCAGCTATAGTTCTATTTATTAAAATGGAAACAGGGTAGGCAAATACTCCAGCTGCCATTTGCAGGTACTCAGCTGGTAGGTGGTCAGCTGCAGGTGTGCAGGGTTTAAGTTTCAGAAGTAGGGTAAGGATGTGAGATGTTGAGACTGGGTGCAGTTTTAAAGTGGGGGGGGTTATTTATTTGAGAGGTCAGTTCCAGGGTGCTAGCAGGTGGCAATGTATTAGCTAGTGAGGTGACTGTTTCAGAAAATAATTTGTTAAAGGCATCAGCATATGGTTGGGAGAACTCTGAGTCAGATTAGATGGAGTAGGTGTTTGGAATTTCCTGGATGAAGTAGTTTATTAATACCTGACCAGAATGTTTGTGGATTTTGATGTTGTGTTTGTTGGAATTTCAGGTAAAAGTTTTTTGTCTAGGAGCATTAGTTTCTTTGTAGCATTTCTAAGCTGCCTAAAGTTTTGGAGGTCAATAGGGTTTTTAGTATTTCTCCATTTGGTCCATATTTTATTTCTCTGTAGCGTTTTTTGCCTGGTCTCTTTGGTGAGCAATGGAGCAGGTTTGTTTCTAGCTATGATAATACGAGAGGGGGCATGGTGATCTAGAATTTGCAAGAATTTATTATTGAAGTATGAGACGGCTTCATCAAGGGGTAGGTATTTAAGGGTAGACCAATTGCAAGCTTTGAGCTCTGTTTGGTAGCTGGCTAGGTTTAGGTCTTTCTTATTCTGGGTAGTTCTGTAAATAATTTGGCTGGTACTAGGGGTCTTTTGTCTAGTAATATAAGTAAGTAAGTGGTCGCTAATATCATCAGGGAGTACACCTGTTTTATATGGTAGGGGATTACTATTGACCAATATCTAATCTAGGGTACTTTGTTTGCTGTTAGGTTTATGAATTCTAGTAGGGGAAATAATGGTTTGATGGAAGCCATAAAGGTTTAGACTCTTTTGGTCTCATTTTGGAGTTAGCAGTCCTGATTTTGATGGATTATCAATTTGGTGTGTTTTTTGGGTATTGAAAACAAATGAATGAATGAGGAGTGAATATGCTATCCCTAATTGCATCATACCAATATTTTGTGTTAATTCCAAATGGTATAATGTTTTCAGAGAAACACAATTGCTTCTATATTCCTGTTCAGCTGTAAACTTGCCTATTTTTCTATAATATTTTTTGACAGAGAAGAATAAACATTGCTTAAGATACATAAAGTAAAGAAGAAAAAGAAGAGAAAGATTGTTGCAGCTGTGGTCACATTATTATGCTTTTCTTAATAAAGTATAGTGACCTTGATGTTTTTTAGGGTATGTGCATTACGATGAAAATCATACGTTAGATGTTGGTGGTAGCTGCATGACAGAGATGGATACAGCTCAGAATATGATCCAGACAACCCAGGACTGGAGGTGCTAGCCCAGGGAGAATGAGTGGCCACTCTTGGCTAGTTCATCCGGGGGGGGGGGGGTAGGCAAGCTGGTCTGGTGAACTACTGATGCACAGTGGAGACTATGCATTGCAGCAAAAGGCAGCTGAAAGGGCTGGACATGCACCTGATAAGTAGCACATTAACAGTGTGGCTAAGGTTAAGGGCTTGAGTGGAAGGGTTTGAATCCAAGGATCAGTTTTGTGGGGAAGTTGCTCATGGAAGCTATTTTGAGGATTGGGTAGTTAGGGCACACAAAGCCCTTGACGGCTGCCTAGATGATAGCCTCCAATGATTGCCTCACACTCAAGGTAGATAAGTGAGACACATGAGAATGGAAGGGCTGATGGTCAGCAAGAATGAGATTAGCAATGGCTTTAAAAGACACTTTTCTGCTATTGATGAAAGGCAGAGCTCTGGAATCTGAAAGAAGGACATGCTTCCAATGTTAACTAATTGTAAATTAACATTCTGAACAGGAGCCCTGTGAGTCTTCCAGGGTCATAGTGGTGATAATCATAGATCTGTTCTTACTGCAATGAACAGAGCTGGTTGAAGCATGTTTAAAGGTTGCTAGTGACATTTGACATATGCAGGCAGGGTAGAATATTCTAAAGTTACTTAGATGTTGAATGATATTCACTGGTTCATAGCTTAAGGACATGTCACCGATGAAAATCAAAAAAGCTTGTCCACAACTCCATAGTGCACAAGTAATTTCTGGGAAAGGAGACAGTATAGTACTCCCCCACTTCACTATCTGGGTCCTGTTGTGAATGTAGCTAGAGAACCAAAATATGATGACTACACTTACACAGGTATGAAGAAGAGAAGACTGGCTGAAAGCGTTAACGCTGCAGATAGATTCAGAAGTAGTGCACCAGCATTGAATCCTAAATATATCTCTTCAGGGAGAAAATGAATGTTAGAAGGTCAGGTTTTGTACTTTGTCAATAGCAAAAACTATGTTGAGAGTTAAAAAGAAAAGTCTGGGAAAAAGAAACATTTAAGTAACTGTGCTTGAATATATTTCTGAGTATTTTTGAGAGTGGTGATAAGGAAAATATCTCATTACAGAGTAGCAATCAATGCAGTTTACACAGAGTGGAGACATAACACTCTCTTTTTAATTTCTCCAAATGTTTTGGATTTCTAATACTGTGACAGGAATGGGTCCCATTCCTAAGTCAAAGAATAATTAGAGTTCATGAAATTAGTATTGTTTCAGTCTTTGACATTAACCAAGAGTGCCTTCTCGGCACTTGCAGTGTACCCCAAATTGTCTACCTCTGCAGTCCATACAGGATGATTTGCATTGGTAGCATATTTAAGAGCAATTGTAAATTATTTTTAATAGACCTTTTGCTCTTGCTGTTATGGGAACTGTCTGGGTATTCTTCCATATTGCTCTTGTTTCTCCTTTCAAATCCTAGTATTTTATGATTTGTGTTTCTCAGTATATAAGACAGTTCAACTGGTTGTAGCAATTTCAATGATAAAGCTACTTTTTTCTTGGACTACTATAGCTGGTTTTCTTGCATCTATTTTCTCAGTTGTGTTGTGATTCTTTGTGATCCGAGCTTTATCATTGTCATAATGCTTTGCAGTTCATGTTTTCAATGCTTTTCAGTTACTTCTGTAATGTAGTGTTTGCAGAATCCCCAGTGGAATAGTCTTGTTACATTATTGTGGCTTTCAGTATAAAGATCCTCAGCTGTGTGTATTGCACACAGCAATGAGATGTGCAACTCTTTCCAGTTCTGTTTTACAGAACCTGCATTTGTCTGTTTTTTCCAGTTTTAATAGACTTTGTAAACCAACGTGTATGTCGCCTACTGTCTTGGGCAGCCATTATTAGCCTTTCATCTTATGGTTTAAATTCACCTCTCCTTAAACTTTCCTGTGTCAAGTCTTGATCAACATGTTGTTGTTGTAGGAATTTTCTATACTTGCATTATACTTGTAGTCTTTCTAATTTTCTCTACTTTCCTTCTGGCCCTTTTCCTTATATATTTTTCATTTGTTTTTTTTTTGATACTTTTATTTGCTGACTGAGTTTTGTCTACCTCTGGCTTGATTTCCATTCCCACTCCTTTCTGAAATGCTTCTGATAAACTAAGCAAAGTTGTCATCTTAAACTTCTCTTTATACTTTACAATTTTCACTTTGTTTGGATCTGATGATGTCAGCAAATATGTATGTAGTTCCCCGACTGCAGACCTGTGCATGTAATCAGTTTTGTGACCCATACCTCCTTCAGACCAACGGATGTATAATCTTAAAATGAGTAATGTTGAGTGTTTTCAGCTTCAGACTTTCTCCACTAACAGACTGGCATTACTCCCATCTGTGAATTATCATGAAACTGAGCTGAGCACCTATTCCAGAATTTTCTCTATTTTTTTGAAAATTTGTGCTGTTTATGTATTTTATTTATTGACATTTGTTAACCGGGTTAGAAACTCATTTTCGGTGGAGACCCGAGGAGAAAAGCTCCAGTTATATTTAATATACATGTTAACAGAGAATACAAGATACATTTAGTTACATTCAGTGTACATTTTACAGAGAAAAACAATTTACAGTTGGTTACATTCATTTAACATTTTGCAGAAAAAAGATTCCCATTTAGTCTACAGCATGAGAAAGTTGTGTAGTGATGGTAAAACAAGGTCCAGGTGCATCTAGAAATCTGCTGGCCATATCTAAACATAAAGCCAAAAGAGGGGTCAGATATATATATATATATATATATATATATATATATATATATATATATATATATATATATATATATATAAAAACAGGAAGAGTAGAGAAGGGATTAAGAGTAGGATAGTATACTGGCATGAGGCCTTGTATATGTAAAAAAATATTTAGAGAGGAATAATACTATGTGATTAGAAAGTGTATTTGTTTTATAATTGAGAGATTTGGTAGGCTGTTTTTAGCAGTCTAGGTAGAATGGATGAGAGTTAAGAACTTTGAAAGTGGGGTTTAGGAGAGGTTATGGCAGGGACAAGTTTTGGAGTTGAGCAGATGCTGTTTAAGTTCCTTTTTAAAGTGAGAGGAGTATATAATGGCACGCAGGTCTAAGGGTAGTTTGTTCCAGGACTGGGCAACTGAGAATTTGTACAGTAATTTGCCCACATTTTTCTTTGGTGGATGGACGGCTAGTAGTTGCTGGTTTGAAGTGCGCAGGGACCAAGATGGGGAGTAGGTGGATACAGGGGTACAGAGAGCTGGACAGGAAGATGGTTTATATAGTATAGAGTATACAATTTGGATTTGTGATGTTAACAGTAGCTGTGGGAATTCAAGCCATTGCAGGGAGTTTAGGGCAAGACAGTGATGTGAGGTGTAGTGAGAGCTGGTAATAAATCTAGCAATTTTATGATATGTTTGTTGGAGTTTAGTCAAGGTAGTATGCTGGATAAAGGTTAGTACTGGGGCAGCATAGAGAAATGAGGGTAGGAGGAATGCCTGAGCAAGGGTGAGTTTAGCATTTGGAGTTAGAAATTTTTTATTACGATACAGCAATCCTAGTTTCTGTTTTTTTTTTTTATACATTGGAGAAGGTGTAGGTTAAAATTGAGATTGTCTATTATGACACCTAAGAGTTTAGTTTTAGGTTCAGGCCAAATGATTGTACTGTTGGCGGAAGTGATAGTAAAAGTGGATTTATGGTGAGAAAGAGAGCAGAGGAGAAAAAGCAAGAGCTTATTCTTTTTGGGGTTGAGGATATGTTGATTATCTGACAACCATTTTTCAGTGGTAAGAAAGGTGTGTTGAATGAGGCAAAGTAGTCCTGAGATGTTGTTTGAGATTGAGATGAGTGTTGAGTCATCTGCATATTGGATGAGGGAAGAGTTTTTGCAAGATGTGTAGAGCTCATTTGTGAAAACATTAAACAGTAGGAGACCCAGGATGGAGCCCTGAGGGACTCCAGTAGGGACTGAAATATAGGGAGACTAGGAAGATAGCCATCTGACAGATTGTTGTCTACAAGAGAGGTAGCTGGAGAACCAGGTAAGGGAGGTAGCAGATAGATTAAGGTTTGCAAGTTTGATTAGGAGGATGGAGTGAGATACTGTCTCAAAAGCTTTGGAAAGGTCAAGGAAGAGACAGGATATGAGTAGATTGTTGTCACAAGCCTCTGTTATGGTGTGTGTGAAAGATAGAAGGGCAGTAGATGTACTATGGTTGGGGCGGAAACCATGTTGTGTGGGAGTGAGAAGGTTTTGCTGGAGGAGGTATTTCTGAAGTTGTGAGTGAATACATTTTTCTAGTATCTTAGAGAGGGGTGATAGGATGGCAATAGGATGATAGTTAGATGGGTCAGTAGAATTATCACCTTTATGGAGAGGGATAGTGAAGAAAGAATTCTATATTGATGGAATTGTAGCTTCCTGGATGGATCTATTGATGAGAATTGATACAGGATAGGCTATAGAGTCAGCAGCAAGTTTGAGGAAAGATGGGGGGAGATTATCTGAGGAGAGGGAGCAGGGATTAAGTTTAAAAAGAAGTGATTTAATGTAGGAGGTAGAGACCGGTTGAAAGGAGAAGAGATTTTTATTAAGATGATCAGGTGGGGCTGGTGGAGTAGTTGTGTTAGGGTTGGTGTGAGTAAGGTTCTGGACTGTTTCGATAAAGTGCTTGTTAAGGAGAGTAGCTGTTTCCTGTGGTGATTTGTTTGGGTAAGGAGAGGGATTTGAAGGGCAACCAGGAGAGAGGATATTGTTGAGGGTATCCCAGAATCTATGGGGGTTGGATTTGTTGTCTAGTTGAGCAGAGCTATAGTAGGACTTTTTGTCCTTATTAGTTAGTTTCTCTATATTTTTGAAATAGGGAAGGTTCCTTTGTTTTATGCCAGGCTTTCCAGGTGCTGTCTCTTTTATGTGTAAGGGATCTAGTATCTTTAGAGAGCCAAGGAGCATAATTTGATTTGATTCTAATTTTCCTAGAGGGAGCAAGGGAGTTAAGGGTGTTTAGGAAAATGTTGAATTTGTTGACTGCGTCATTGAGTGGGAGAAGTCTAAGGATGGACCAGCCAAAGCTAGATAGTATGGATCGAATAGGGAGATATTAAAGTTAGATAATTTGCGACAGTCTCTGTAGTGTTGGGCCTTGCGTGAGTGGGTACAGTGCCTAAGGATGTAAGTGGGGAGATGGTCACTTAGAGAGTCAGGTAAGGTAATCTAGTTTTGGTAGAGGAAAGGGGAGTTAGTTAGAATCCAGTCAATGGTTGAGCTGGAGGATAAACTTCTAGAGAAGTGGGTGGGGGATGTTATCAATTGATGGAAGCCATGGAGGTTGATACTGAGTTGGGGTGAGTCAGCTGTAAGTTTGGACCAGTCAATATTGACATCCCCAAGATTTTAATTTTATGAACTGGGAGTTGAGCAAAAAGCCATACAACTGAACATAGGAGGTAGGAATAAAACACTATGAGGCCTGTTAAGGATAAATAAAGATATGTGCAGAAAAATCATGTTTGGTATCTACTGCTAAAACATGAGTTACTAAGACCAGACAATGTAGCATGGTAATAGAAATGTATAGAGAGTAGCAAGAAGGCCAGCAAGTAAATGGTTAACACTGTGAGAGCTTTTAGTACTCTGTGATTGGTAGCTGCTTTTGATTATGTCATTATTACAAATAAGCAGGGAGTGGGAGAATATCAAAGCACAATATATAGCAAATCGAGTTTAAGGAGGTAGAATGATTGAGATGGAAAGGAGGGCAGAGGCCCAATTCAATATTAATTCTGTAGTTTTCTCTGATGAGACAACAGAGGTAATTATTTAATTACTTTAGCATTTCTCATGTACCTACCGGATTTCCAAAGACTATTTATGCCTGTGAGTGAGTTTATGGGCAACAAATGCAAGGTATGGCTCTGCCCCCTGGCAAAGGCTATGTGTACACAGTGTAGTTGTATGTACAAGGAGTGTGAATTTGTTGTTACACAGTTTGTTCTTTAGGGAGGCATACTGAATACATGTTTGTGACTGATCATATTCCTAGAAGAAGTCACCTTCTTTGTCTGAATGATGTAACACTTATTATTCTTCCAACAGGACAGGCTGCATTCATAGTCTTTTCCTGTAAAAGCTAGGAAAGCATGCCTGATAACTATGAAACCACATGCAAGACATATCCATGAAAATACTCAAAGATGGATAGAGAAACAACCTATCACCACCTAGAAACCACATAAATGTGATAGAAGCAGGCAAAAAATGAGAATATCTTCTCCATCAATATACAAATGAGGTTTTATCCATTTGCCTCTGAACATAACATGTTATTTTTGTAATACTAACATAAAACATGTAAAATATGGCTTAGTTCAATAATATATCAGTCTGATATGAATGCACTTGCTGTGTGCCATGTTCATCAGTCCTGGCTGGGTGATCTTCATATGACTCTTTAACATGTTGTATTGTAAATGCATATGAGCAATGTTATGCTATGTTTGGGCTGTAAGAGTGGCAATTACAAATCTTAACTGAATTTCACAACATAGATAGAGTCATTTATTGAGCAGTAACAACATTTTTCTTTTATCATAAATCCAGCCAGGCATGAGAAGCAAAGTATTTTTAGAGGCAGTGTATTTATTTAATTTAATTTTATTTTACAAAAGGTGTATTGGACATTTGGGTCCTTTTGTAATCATAACTTTGCTACATCTTAAGTAAACTACAGTTTAGATTGGTAAAGTAAATATCACAAAACTGCAGCTAAAATTATAAACTGCCAAGACAGCAAGATAATTAGATGAGACATGTAAAGAAATCTCTTCTAAAATATAACTGTATTGAATAAGTGCAACAGAAATGAAAAGAGAAATGATTTCAGAACATAATAAATTCAACATATGTATAACCACAACAAGCAGGGAAATGATAAAATACCTCATAAAGGAAGGCAGAAGAATAAAACCGTTTTATTACCTGGCCTGATACCTCAGCAAAACAACCCTAAATTATTTTGCAGAGTATATCAAATGAAATCATATATTCAGATATGGTATAAAGTTTATTGAGCAGACCAGTCAATAAAAGATTGTTTTATATTCTGTAATCTTTCACTACAGCAAATTCAATGCATTACAAACTGAGGATTAATTTAGCCCAAGACACAAGTCCCGCAGCCTATTTGAATAAGGTAATTGTACTTAAACAAATACAGCTGGTTACTTCATTAAAACAATTCTTGCAGGATTTATTGAAAATGAGTACAATCATTTGATTCTTAATTTTAACAGGGAGATAATTTTGCCAGAGATGACACTGAATTTAAAAAGCTTTAAAAATGCAGTACAGTACATGAAAAGCAATTTCTGGATTGTTTACACACTGACTACTGGACTGAGAGGGGGTGTAAAAACAGATTTTAAATTGAAGATGATGTGACCAATATCACAGTGGATCAGGGCTGACAGGCGTGACTAGTATAGATGGTCATTTTGGAGAAGATAGTGTCTGGGTCTTTATGGGATGTCCATAGTAACAGATCATGAGCAGAGCCCATATAATATGTCACAGCTCATTATAAGTGCATTTATGGAAAGATAGAGAAATGTAGGGGAACAACTGCAGAGCCTTTGATATGTTTTTGGTCACTGACAGCAAATACAATTGTGAATGAATAATAATGATGTAAACGTTTTAGTCCTTAACATAAGTTTGGAACCATTAAAGCACCTTGTTTTTAATATCATACAGATGAACTTCACTGAATAATCTGTGATGGTCTGCAAAAAAAAGGCTTTTGTGAAATTACAAAAAATAACTCCACTTAGCTGACCTCTGTGCATGTCATTAATAGTTGCATAGGTACTATGGTCTATTTTAAAGCCACAGTGCTGAGCATTCAATATTCAATAATATAGCAATAACCCATGCCTGGGTGTGGGTAATGCTGGATTTACCCATGGTTGGTGTGGTTTGGTCATGAGGGTGAAGCCAGAGTGGCCAAACAAAACCAACCGTGGGTAAATCCAGCATTACCCACACCCAGAAGTGGGTTATTGCTATTATACAATGGAAAAAAAATAATTATTTTTCTTAAATAATGGCATTGTATAATGCCTCCTTGCTGCCCTTCCACAGCTGTCTGGTATTCTGCGGCAGTTCTGATGTACTACGCATGCAAATGCCTACGCAGTACAGAGAATGCAAGATCTCTGTTGCTTTTTACAAACTGTTTCGCTATGTTAAATGGGTTTAACATAGCAAGACAGCTTTAAAAAAAGCAACGGAGAATCTCTGTTGCTTTTTTTAAAGCTGTCTCTCTATGTTAAACCCATTCAACATAGTGAGACAGTTTTGAAAAAAGCAACGGAGAAAGCAAGATCTCCATTGCTTTTTACAAACTGTCTCGCTATGTTAAATGAGTTTAACATAGCGAGACAGCTTTAAAAAAAGCAACGGAGAATCTCCGTTGCTTTTTTTAAAGCTGTCTCGCTATGTTAAACTCGTTTAACATAGTGAGACAGTGTGAAGCAACGAAGATCTTGCTTCTCCGTTGCTGTAAAAAAAGAGTTATAGTAATGGAAAAAGTCCGGGCGACTGGACCTTTTTCCATTACTATAACTCTGATTTACAACGTGCATGCTGACCAATCAGCGTGCACGTTTTTGAATATTAATGGGGGGGGGTCATTGTATAATCCATAATAACACATGCTTTGATCTGTGAAGCTATAGAATTTTTGATTGTGGAGAAAGAAGAGATATAATTCTGAAGGGTTTTTCAGTTTTCTGACACCTTGCTATAGCAAGAATGTCTTATTTGCTGTGTTAAATACATGGGACAACTGAAAGCAAGTGGAAAAGCAAAGTATTTTGGTGGTTGCATTATTTTTACAGTTATTTGACAGAAAACAAACAGACTCATGTTGGTAGAAAAAGGTAGCCAGATGACTTATCACATTCTTAGATCTGTAATTTCATCAAAGTAATATAGCAAGCTTTTTACTGTGTTTATATCTGCCAATTATTTGAGCTTCAGAAGTCTTTTGTCTACCCAGTGGATCTTGCTTCATGTCTGGACCTTTGCCTTCTTAGAGTGTTTTTATTTATTTATTTTTTTGCAGAGATGTGATAAGTAGTAAGGCCTCTGCATTTCAAGAAGTAATTCTGGTTTTGGGGAGGTACAATCTGTTTCCACAGTTATATGTGACCAGTCAGTAACTGTTAATGTATACTACTGCAAACTTTAGTGTTGAGCTTTAAAAGCTCATTATACAATGACCCCCCCCCATTAATATTCAAAAACGTGCACGCTGATTGGTCAGCGTGCATGTTGTAAATCAGAGTTATAGTAATGAAAAAAGGTCCGGTCATCCGGACTTTTTCCATTACTATAACTCTTTTTTTACAGAAATGGAGAACGCAAGATCTCCTTTGCTTCACACTGTCTCGCTATGTTAAACGAGTCTAACATAGCGAGACAGCTTTAAAAAAGCAACAGAGATTCTCCGTTGCTTTTTTTAAAGCTGTCTCGCTATGTTAAAATCCTTTAACATAGCGAGACAGTTTGTAAAAAGCAACGGAGATCTTGCTTTCTCCGTTGCTTTTTTCACAACTGTCTCGCTATGTTACATGGGTTTAACATAGCGAGACAGCTTTAAAAAAAGCAGCAGAGATTCTCCGTTGCTTTTTTTAAAGCTGTCTCGCTATGTTAAACCCATTTAACATAGCAAAACAGTTTGTAAAAAACAACGGAGATCTTGCTTTCTCCGTTGCTTTTGCCCACAGCTCTGATGTACTGCGTAGGCATACACATGTGCAGTACATCAGAACTGCCGCAGAATACCAGACATTATACAATGACATTTTTAAATAATGTCATTGTATAATAGCAATAACCCACTTCTGGGTGTGGGTAATGCTGGATTTACCCACGGTTGCCTTTGTTTGGCCACTGGGCGCCCGTGACCAAACCACACCAACCGTGGGTAAATCCAGCATTACCCACACCCAGGTGTGGGTTATTGCTATAGTATCTTATGATTTTACTGCCTTCATTGGCTGTTTCAGCTGAGGAAGGTATAGACAGGCAGAAGTGGTCATTCAAGAGAGGTGTTTTTACATAGCTGAGAAGCAATTTTGGCTATTTTAGCAGAGCCTTAGTAAAGGATGGTGTGATTCTTGGTTTGTGGATTAAGTCTAATAAATGTAACAGACTGCTTAATAAACAAGTGTGCCAGGGCTTCAGGTGGGTTCCATTGAAAAAGCATGATGTGAGTGTGGATTAAGGTTTCCCATTAAATTTATAGCCTTGTATTGACTAAAATATATGATCCTGCTAATCTGCCTATTTGAGGTTGTCAGAGGCTGGTAGTCCAGTACATTTCTGAGTTTTAGTTTGCTGTCAACAAGACATTCACAAAACATAGCTATTTAATATTTTTTTCAGTTGGTATTTCTTTTACAGTTTGTCTTTATAACTCAGCTACAGACAGGATTGTAAAATTATACATATATATATATATATATATATATATATATATATATATATATATATATATATATATATATATATATATATATATATATATATATACACTAAAATGGTTGTCAAGTCTCCTGAATGAAACTATATCACAGTAATACTTGAAACAAAGATTCTGTTTCAGTTGTTAATATTGGTGCCTTTGACTTATTTAAAACACATTTACTTTCAAGAGTAGCCAATAATATATTTAGAGTGTACGGAAAGTAAAGGCTGCAGTTTCAGATACTTCTTTTTTTCTGTTTTATTGAAGTAAATGTCACTCACAGCATTACAGGTATAGTTCATCATTTTCTGTTAGATCTGTCATACATTTATATTTCAATATGGTCATGTACCAAATGTTGTTTTCTTCCTGTTGTCCGGGTCAGTAATTTTGTTCCAGTGCTTTGTGTTTTTCTTTGCTTTTCTAATTATTTGATATTAATTTGATATGGTACACAATTAAAAATAATAGTATTTTGGCTCAGAAAAATTGCTTTTGAAAGGCTAACATGGTACTTGTCACTATTGTCCTGGACAAACTGGGAAGATTCCTCCTAGGAGTTAAACTAAAGTTATTCCAACATCTAATACAATGGCATAATGGCTGATGTTCTGTTTTCCATTGCAGTGCTTTGCTTCACTGAGGAAAAGAGGTGGAAGGGGTTCTGAGAGTAAACATTTAAGTAACTTGAGAGAATCCACTAAGTCCTCATAGGCAAAGAGAGATATGGGAAAAAAGATGGCAAAAATGTGATATACAAGGTGAAGCATTCAAATGAAATGTGAGGAAGCATTTTTGCAGAAAGGGTGGTAGATGAGTGGAGATCTGGAAAAAGAGAAATAAAACATCCAAAATAATGACATGATTCAAGAACAGATGGGTAAGTCCAATGCTGGGTGGAAGAAAAAGAAACAAGATACTGATTAAGAATGATTAATCATGTGTCAAGGAGGAAGAGGAAATGGTAGATTAGGTGGGCAAAGTGTTTCAAAATATACGTTTGTGTGTTTAATACTGAAGGAAGGTCTGACAATGGACTATCTACTTCTGTCATTAACTCACTAATTTACACTGCATACTATAAAGTGATGAGTTCTTTCTCAGCTAATCTACTGCCGCTATACTTAATCCTGTGACTTGCAGTGCAAAGTGTCAAAGCACGATTATACAATTCCAAAAAAGATGAAAAAAATAGATATCTTATCTACTTGAATATGATGATTTGGTTGTGGAGTATGATTATCTTTGCTGAAAATATCTCATGAATATTTTTTGTCACTGTTGTGCAAAAGATGATATAACCTCTACATCAGTCCTTTCACCACAGCCTGCTTAACCATGCCCACTGCTGTTTTCATGGTGTCAGTCATAGTCATGATTAAGGAGCATCTATTTGTCTGCTCAGGATGTTTTGATGCTTTTCCTGTACTTGGGAATATAAGGCACACATTAAAATGGTATACTGCATGTTAGGGCAGCACAGTGGCTTAGAGATGAGATTTTTTTGCCTTATAGATCCAGTGTCCAGGTTTCAGTTTTGACCTCTGGTTACTGTCGAAGTTTCACATATTCTTCCCATGCCTGTGTGGGTTTCATCTCCAAAAAACTTGATGATTAATGGGTTATACTAAATTATCCATGTCTATGTCACATTTACCCTTAACCTTGTAGCCTAGGTGAAGGTTGAAGAGGATCAGAAAAGAATGAGGCTATATACCTGGAAAGCAAATGAATAAATGAAATGCTATAGATCCCAAGCAGAAAGGAAGTAACTGTTTTGAATGAAATATAAACACAACAGTCACTGTATATAGTTTCACAAACTATGCCACATTCTGGTGTATTGTTCTATTAATTCTCTGTGCATATTTTTGTGCTATTTGGCTGATACCAGATACTTCGAAAGAGTTACACAGAAACTTCTTTGAAGAAGACCTTAAATGCTGGCATTTGAAGCGCTGAGTACTGATAAGATGGAAAAAAAAAAACAAAAAAACACCGAAAACACAGGAGAAGATCGAATCTTGAAAATCACTCCTCTCTTTTAAACTTCTTATTGCTGGGGGGGCAAGCACACCATGCACCCCCATGTGGGGGTAAAGGCACCACATTTCCTGAACTTATATATACCAACTCTGAAATTGCCATACCTCGGAGAAAAGAGAATATTCTGAGAAATCTCGGACTTATTTTATAAACCGGCAAAAGACACACATAAATACACGAAAACATACTCGGAGACTCTAAATAAAAATCTGCAAAAGCAACAAAGACCTCCAAACCAGACACCCAAGCAACCTCCACCCCCCAACACAAACCATGAAACACATACTTCACAAAACAAGTGTGCCACGCAATCACAGCCCTTAAGGCAAAGTAACATACCCAACACACTAGTAATAGGTGACTCTATAGTCAGGCACACTGATGTCCCACTAACTAGGCTGAACAAGGAGAAGGTTACTGTTAGCTGCCTGTCAGGTGCCGGGATCTGCCACATAACACAAGCACTTAGGTCACTCCAGAACAAGTACTAATACGACTCTGTCATTGTCCATGTTGGTGTGAATGACCTGAGCCGTACCTCCCTGGGCTACATGAAAAGAGACATGGAAATGCTCTCTGATCATGTAGCCCAGGCCAGTATGACCCTGAGTAGCATCCTGCCCTCACGGTATAAAGAAAAAAATATCAATTTCAAAAATTGGCTAAGCTTCTGGTGTCATTCAAAGGGGATCCAGTTTCTGTCAGCCTGAGATGACATGCGTGACAAGCCACGCTGTTTCACTAGACACAGCTTGCACCTGTCACCCTTAGGCTTTCGAATACTGGCCAAGGCTCTTGCCACCCCCATAGTGCCTTTTTTAGGCAAGGCTCAAAAGACAAACCCACCGCCGTAAATAGCACAAGTAACAAAAAACTGAGGGTAATGCTGATTAATGCCAGAAGTCTAAACCTCAAAATGCACGCACTCAAGGCACTTCTCAGTATGGAGAAAATCGATATATGTGCAGTAACAGAAACCTGGTTTAAGGCTCCAGAGAGCACCCCAGCACTACCAGGCTACAACTCATACCATACATTTCGGCCACAAAACCCAGACCAAAATACAAAAGGCGGGGAGTATCCATATTCATCAAGGATACCCACACCTCCAGGTTAGTGGCACAGCACGATGCTTCAGAGATCATCCACATGCAACTAACAATGGGCAAAACTGCAATTCAAATTATAGCTCACTACAGATCACCCACCATGTCCCAGGACCCCCACTCCACATTCCTGGAAACACTGGGAAACGTAAAGGTCCTACCAAACACCCTGATATTGGGTGATTTCAATTGCCCAAACATTAACTGGGAGAACTACTCAAGTACTAACTCCCTTGCCCAACATTTCCTAGAATTTATAAACTCAAATGCCCTGGTTCAACTGATCAACACTCCCACCAAAGGTGACAACATATTGGACCTGGTCATCACCAACATGGGTGACTGGTGTTCCACACTGGAGGTCAACACCTCACTGGTTAGATCTGACCATAAACTAATCACTCTGGATATCCACATTCCACTCCCACCCCCGGTCAAAGAAACCACCATGAAAAACTTTTTAAAAGCAAACTTCATGTTACTTAAGACCGAGGTGGAAAGTTTCAAAGCCCCCATGCTAAAGGATAACGCTGCCCAAGCTGCAAAATTCTTTACTAATGCACTCTATGGGCACCTACAAGAATGCATGGATTGTGCTATCCCAAGCAAAACCAAGACTCACTCCTCCAAGAAAAGGAAACCAGTCTGGTGGACACCTGCCATAAACAAGCTATACAAAAGAAGGAGGAAACTAATACAGAAAAGAGTAAAATCCCAAGAAGGTAAGGCATCCCTGATCAGTATCAGCAAGAAACTATGATCTCTCATAAAATCATCCAAGGCTAGCTTCGAAAGAAAAATTGACAAGGACTCTAAAGATAACCACAAGGCATTCTTTAGCTATGTCAAGAATATAAGTGGCAATTCTCAGATCTGCTTGGAGTTAGTGCAGAATGGCACAAAATACACTGAACTGACTGATATCGCCAACATCCTGGCAGACAGGTTCAGTGCAAATTTCACCCCCTCACCCGCAAAAGGGCCCATAACCAAACTAGAAGAATGTAGTGCCCCTGAAATCACAGACACTCAGGTTAAAGCAGCCCTCTCTAAAGCCAAAAACACAGCATCAATGGGACTGGATGGTGTCCCAGGCTGCGTCCTACACGAGCTCAAAGATGAACTAACCCCTCACCTAAACACACTGTTCAAACTCAGCCCATAGAGTGGCGCACAGCAACGGTTATTCCACTCCACAAAGGTGGAGCCACAACAGACCCTTTGAACTATTGCCGTATAAGCCTGACTAGCTTGGTCTGCAAGGCTATGGAGCGCATTATCATGGATCTCATTAACAGAAACATTGGGAACCTCCAAACACTGGACCCTACCCAGTTCGGCTTTCTTAAGGGCAGATCATGCCTCCTAAACCTGGTGGACTTCTTTGATACAGTTATCAAGGCTATAGACGAGGGAAAGATGGTCCACAAAGCCTACCTAGACCTTGCAAAGGCCTTCAACACCATTCCCCATTCTGGTATTATAGACAAGCTCACCAGCCTGAACATAAACCCCTACGTCACCAGATGGGTTGCCAACTGGCTCACGGACAGAACCCACATGGTAAGAGTTGCGGGAGCTAGGTCCGACTCTAAACTGGTTGCAAGTGGCATTCCCCAGGGCTCAGTCCTAGGACCCCTCCTGTTCAGCATACACTTCTCAGAGGTACAGGCAAGCACGGGAGGTCTATGGCTGACCAAGTTCACAGACGACTGCAAACTAGGGGCTATAATTGACTCTCCCACTGACACAGACATCCTCCAAAAGGGTCTCACTGAGACAGATTCCTAGTGTCAAAACCATGGCCTCAAGCTAAATGCCAAAAAGTGCATAGTCATCCTGTTTGGAAAAAAACAAAGTACCCACAAACTACCACATATGTGGTAGCCCCCTAAATACAGAAGATGTAATAAGGGATCTGGGGACCCAAGTAGATAGTAATCTCTCCTTTGATAATCACATTGCCAAAGCGGTTAGAAAATCCTTCTGTGTGGCCCACCTAATCACAAAAGGGTTTGCATCCAGATCAAAAGAGGTCATTGTGCCCTTCTACACATCACTCATTAGACCCATCATAGAGTACAATGCCCCATTTGGGATATACCTTACAAGACACCTGCAACAGCTGGAATGACCACAGAAGTACCTCACCAAGGGGATCACTGGCCTCAAGCAGATGCCATATGCAGCTAAATTGAAGAAACTCCAGCTGTACTTGGTTGCATAGTGCCTACTCAGAGGTAATCTATGCCTGACATACAAGGCCATGTCCAACCCAGAATTGATGGACATGCTCCACCTAAGAAAACCATATCCCCTCAAGCCACACACTCTAGGGATTTAAACCTCACCACAACAATAAACAGGACATGCTGGAGGGATAGATTCCTGTCCCAGAGACTTCCCATGCTCTGGAACAGGATTCCAATCTACATTAGGCAGAGCTCCTTACTAACACTCTTTAAGAGAAACCTTGAAGAGTGGATGGGAAATAGAAATTTTACCCCAGGGATTACTTCAATGGCTCTGCTGGACAGAGGCACACGGAACTAATCTAAGGGGGTGAAAGGCAAACAATTCCAGCTAGGCTTATAAATGCCTTCAGGCAGATAGCCTAGTACCTACCTATGAACCTATGTAAGTCCGATCTTTCGGTGATTCAGTCTCCATATTTCGGGACTCAATTAGGCGGGTCCCGACATTTCAAATGGTTACAATTTCTGACTGTTTATATCCTTATTTCATCCACAGAAAGGTTAAGTTAACCATTCACCACTCCTTCTGTGATGTAATGCTCCCCTGTATCTCTAACAGGATACCAGCTAGTACCTTTATGCTGTGAACTCTTCTCATACAACTTTTAAAAATATGGTCTGTATTGTCAAGTCATGCCTTGGTACCGTATCCCTCAAGACTACACATATGTAGTTATTTTAGTCTGTTTGACTTGTTGCTTCTCTTTTGAAAGGGAATCACTTCTGCTGTCTACCAGTAATCATGAACTTTTTTATCCTTCTCACTTAATTTGTTATAGCCATTTGATAGTTGTGTTACCTGCTTTTCTAATTTCTCTAAGAGTGCTACAGTGAATTCCGTCAGTTTCCCAATCAACTAGTGTACCTTAAATTGTGTGAGTTCTTCAGATACAGTTTTCTTTTTGAATCAGGATCAACCCCATTAGCCTGAGCTCTTCAACTGATTGAAAAAGTGTCTCTTTCTTCTTTTTGAATATATACACTTTTCTTCAGATCCCCAGCTGCTGTAAACTGAAATGCAAAACATATATTGCACAAAACTAGCTTACTCGAGTACCTATACTACCTAGATATGTATAATTAAAGATAAGCTGCATTTGTGAAAATTATGCATCACAAAATCAAAGAAGGCATTTTTAAGGGCGAAGGACCCCCTTGCACTCCATGTAGGGAGTTTCATATTCCACACTCCAACTTTTCTTGCTTTATTATTCTCACTCCAAGGTCACTCCAATTCACAGAAAAACATATCACGAACAACATTAAAAATGTCTGTGTCTTTCTCTTATACACCACAATCTTAGAGTCTGCCTCTTGTTGAAGTTCATACACATTGCTACAGTGGGTAACAAGGTAATAAGCATAGAAAGGCAATACACTGAGAAAGCATGTTCAAGCAAATTAGACTAAAAAAATATAGGTATACCTCTCCATCTACAAAGATTTAAAATAGGAAGAAAAGCCCTTGAAAAGTAGGTGCATCCAGCTAAAAATCTGGATATCTAATTGGCATAAAATTTGAATACCTACTTCCAGTAGGATCACTGGATGCTACTCAGAAACATGTTTGAAAAACAGACAATAGCAAATATGATGGAAAAATATAAGCACATTATCAAAGAGACAGTTAACGGCAGAGTGGTGCAGAGTTAGTGGCACAGTGGTGCAGTGGATAGCATTTTTGTCTCAGAGTCATAGCAAGAGGTTCCTTGGTTTGATTCTCAGCTGGTGTGCCTTCTGTGGGGAGACTGCATGTTTTCCTTGTGTTCATGTGGGTTTCCTCCATGTGCTTCATTTTCCTCCCACACTCCAAAGACATGCAGTAGATGGACTGGGCAATTTAAATTGGCCATAGGTGTGAGTGTGTGTTTTAGTGTGGTATGAAAGAACTACAGTGGCAGGGCTAGCCACCCAGCAGTGTGAACCTTGGTTCTAGAATATTGTCACTGTTGAAGTGACACCCTGATCCCTTGTGCGGAAATGGGAAAAAGGGGTTGTGGATGGATTATCAACAAGACAGTTTAAAATCTGTCGGCTTTAATGAACTATATTACAAAGTTGTTCCACACAAGGTCATTTATTTTTGGTTCAGAAAAAGGATGATATGAGATGTGTGTCCTCTTTCTTTAAATTAATTTTGTCATTAGTATGCTGGTCATGTAGTATCGTTTTCTGCGTACTAGACAACTTCAAAAATCATATGTGATGAGGGGAACTCAAAATTGTGTGAAGGGATAAATCAAGCATGGAAATAGGGACATAAATCCAGAAATAGGACATCTTGTGCAGGAGTAAATCAGGCATAAAAATAGGATTGTTCTTCCAAAACAGGGAGAGTTGAGAGGTCTGCCTAAAACTAGACAGAGTAGTACTTTGTTTGACCTGTAGTGGTTACTTATTTCTTTGGCTGGGAATACATTAAGTTAGGACCCTATCCCCAAATGAGTCCTGTTTATTTGCAATTAAATAACTGACAGGACTGCCAGCCTTGTCTTTTGCACTGGTCTTTTCTTTTCAGATCGTCAAATATGCATGCTAAGTGCATGGGTCTGGTCCTTCTGTTTTAACTTCAAGATTCCCCTGTCCTCTTCTTTCTTTCTTTTGTTATACTTTGCTTTGCTTTTGCTCACTGTCAAAGATGTTTCATTTGAGAATCACAAGATTATTTCTTTTAAAATTGCATACTAATGTCACACAAAGGTTTTTGGTGCTGATTTAGCAATCTGCTAACTTTTAATTGTCACAATGTACCACCTCTTTGCCTATTACAGCTTTTGTCAGAAACTGTCCTATTTTGTCAAAGTCTTTCATCCTAAAGTCTGCACACATCCACAAAACAGTTAAATTTCATTGTAAAGAAATACATTTTACAGTGGCACTATAAATAGTCACAATGCATTGATTAAAAAGCATGGGATTAACATCTGTCCAGAAATATAAACATTTCCCCTTAAAGTTCTGATTGTGCAAGGAGTTAAAACAAACAAGCAATTAAAATTCCTCTTTAAAATAATTGAATTTCAAGTTTAACTAATATATTTTATTATTGTGCTTTATGTATTCAAAATGCACAGGGAATTAATGGCTGAGAGCTGCATACAGTGGAACTAAATATTTAGTGGGTGTTTCAAAACAGTTGGACAAAGAAACAATCATCCTTTAGATAGCAACTTTTTTGCCTCACAAGGCAGCCCTGCAGAAATCCAGCATGGAAAAGAATTAGCATGAATTAATCCAAAGGACAATTTATTCCCCTCTGTGTGTCTGCTAATCCATGTCTTGGGGAGGTCATTTTAATTATTACGCTGTCACAGCTTTTCATTAGCCTGCTTACACAGATACAGAGCAGCACTATGCCTTCACCAGCACGTTTGCATTCATTACCAGAAAGCAGCTCGTCTTCTTTGACCACACACAGTTTAAATCGGCAGCCTTGAAAATATGCTACACATCAAAAGTCTGTATTTCCACAGACATTTGCATAAGACATCAAATTTCTTGTCATAAAAAAACTTTTCAAAGTGTAGCCTGCCATTTCAAAAGATACTGGGTAATTTCACAATCTAAATACAAACTGCAGTAGCGATAACTTGTTTAATGTCAGTGTTTCTAGCAGAATTTCAAATCTCATCTACTTTGAATTTGGTTTGTATGACAATATGATGCCCTTATAGCGAAAAGCTTGAAAAAGGACCAGCTGTGATGAAGGTGTGAAATAGTAATACAACAGATTTCACATTTGATAATCTTAACTTTGAAAGTTTGCATTTGTATTCTTATCATGCAGGGCAGAACAGCTCAGGAAAACACAGAAGCTGCATCTTTTATTTCACTTAGCTTTACTTCCACTTTTTTGACAACTGTAGCAAGACATCTTATTCAAAGTATTATTTAATACATAGAAACTTACAATTGCTAGTATTTTTGGCATTACGTAATCCAGACATTATTAGGTTTTGATGGGACACATACTAGCATTACTCAAGTTCTGAATTCATACATATAGACATTACCCAGTTTTAATGGTATACATGTATCTGTTTGCAGTGCATAGTTTAATTAAACACTGGCCTTAATTATTCTCTTGCAAAAACAGTGATATTACAATGATGGTATAATTATCTGAGCTCCTTGTTGATGCGAAGAACAGGTTCATACTAGGCTAAATGCCTTTTAAGGCCATTTGAAACCTAACTAATTACCCCATGTGAGAATCAAACCCTGCACCTTGTATCTTTAAGGTAAGCACCTTAACCATTATGTCATCCTCCCACCACTTGAACTTGAAACCAGAGCCAAATCATGGTCAAGTGGGGTCCTAGACAGGGTAATGGATTAGGAAATGGTTATCAGTGTTTGTGCTATAAAATATGAAATAAAAGTTTTAAATATCTCTAATCATTGTTATTAGTAAAAAAGATAATAGTTTGCACACTGTCAGGTTTGAACAGTGTTTATGTTAACTGAGGAGAAATAGCTAAGTAATTTTTTCAGTAAGCAAGGACACAAAATGTATGAACACCCTGTGTCCCATTACTTGGCTATTTATTTCCAGTTACCATAAACACTGTTTAAACCCGTCAGTTTACATACTATTTTCTTTTTTACTTCTATAATGATTAACAATATTTAAAACTTTCATTTCAAATTTTATAGCACAAACACTGATAGCCATTTGCTAAACAAAACAATACAGTCTGACAATGAAAATAGATCTACCATGAACCATCATGGTGTAAGCTTCTCTGCCCTTGAAACTCACATTCACTGAAACGACATTGAAACTCACATTTACAGAAAGTGCATTTGGCCAGTGGCAGATTTAAGTTTACATTTAGGCTGCATTCAAACCATAGGCCCCTTGCACACATTTTTTGGACCATGCATACAAGCATTTGTTCTTTGATGTACCATCCTGATTGTATTAAATTATGTTACTTGCATAATACAGTGCCACTTAGAGTGTGTTTTAAATTTGTAAGTTTGAACATTTTTCCAGTAAGCAATGGAACAAAACATATGAACCAATAAGGACAAGACTACCTATTATAGAACATTTCAACCACAAAATGCCCAACAATCCCTGTAGAAGTAAAAGTCATCTGAATAATTTCACATTAAACAGATCTACAACTAATGAAGAGGTTGCTGCTAGCAAACAACTTTATATTTCAGTATTTCATGTACAAATTCAGTACCCTTGAAAAATATACTGCCCATGTTGCATTTAAAAAAATGGTAAACTGGTAATATTGCAATATGGAATGGCTGTAAAACCAGCAGCAGGTTCATAGTTAGCAGGCATCTCAACCAAAGGATGGCACACTCAGGAATGCAGCACCTCATCCCCCCCCTTAAAGGGCACTGTAATATCAGCCCTCTGTGCACATGGAGTGGGAGTAAAACTCACAGCCTTCTACACCAATGGCAAGTATGCTACCTGTTGTGCTACTAACACTGCTCTTAAAGTTTATAGCACAAACACTAACAATGACCATTTGCTAAGCAAAACAGTTACACATTGAAAACAGACTTAGCATGAGCAACAGTAAACCTCTTCCACTGAAACTCAAAATTCCTTGAAAATACACAGAAGCTCAACAGCATTTGAAAATGTACAGAAGCTCAACTCTCTTTGAACAATGCACAGAAGCTCAACAGCCTTTGAAAAATGCACAGAAGCTCAACAGTCCTTGAAAATGCATGGAAGTTCAACATTGTTTATAAATTAAAACAAACTCAACATTCTAGGAAAATGCACTAAAACTCAACAATTCCTGCTGATCATAGCTCTCAACCGATCAGAGACAAATCTCAACAGAATCAGGGACAAATCCTCAAATAATCAGGGACAATCAGGGACATTTTTTAAATATTTGTACTATTAACTTGAAACATTTGCCGAATAAGAGAATGTGGATTAATATAGATTTTCTGACGTAAAACATCTATAACTCTGAATTACTATCATTATTTATTAAAGGCAATTTACCACCTTTTCTTCAGCAGTCACCAGTTTTAAGAGGGATTAAGAGGGACAGACCTAAAATCAGAGTCTAAATCAGGGATGTCCCTGAAGATCAGGGACAGTTGAGAGGTCTGCTGCTGATGACAGTTTGTCAGTTGCTGTAGAGGATTCAGGCTGTAGGGTCCTGTATTGATAGTACACGGTTTGAGCCAGAATGAGTTAACCAACCTGCCATTCCTAACTGGGGCAATTCGCACACATGCACTTTTCTCCACTGACCTTCTATTTCAGGATCAATGTGCTCATCTGGATGGAATGCAACAGTATCTATGCTTGTAAATTGCGTGCTCCCTTTCAGTTTAAAAGTGTGTATGTTGTACTAAAGATGCACATACAGATGCTACTAAGGATGAACTCTGCATGTGTCCTTAAAGAAGAAATGTAATGCACACAGAATGTGTTCTTAAAGAAGATGTAAGTTTTTGTGGCAGTGCCCCGGCCAGTGGGTCCCTGTCTCTGTCTAGTGGGCCTCTCCAAGTCAGTGGGCACTAGGCAACTGCTTATTTTGCCTAGTGCTGGATCTGGCTTTGCTTGAGATCTCACTATATTCAAAAAGCAATGAAAGAGAGTTGTGCAAAAATGCATTAAAATAACAGAATCTGGGTGCTTTGTTTTGCCTTATCCGAAACCCATTTAGCATCAGTTTTCTAGAAGGACATTATTCTTCCATGATTCCTGACTTGCTGCAAATTTCCCACCTATCCTCCTTACCTGCTGGCTACTTCCACAGTGACTCTTTAGCAGAGCACCACTATTTGATTTTGAAAAGATGCACACAATTTAGACATTAAGAATACAATTGGTTATTCAACATTTGAAAAAAAGAGTGAGCTACTGTGTTATTGGTGTTGTTAGGTAGGTTGTAGAAAGACTGAAAAACAATTATAGTAGAAACTATCATGGGGAAAAACAGGTGCTGGAGACAATGCTGTTCTATGGCTACCAGTAAGATCCTAACACCACACAAATTCAACCAGAGGATCGTGGATGCACAGTATGCACTTTACAGACTCATTGTTCATGTAGCATGCTCATAGCTTGTCCATTTTGTCAATTGCCAAGCTGAAAAGCACAAAGTCACTGAGCCAAAGCTATTAACAGGCTAACCTGTCAATAAGCCAACAAGTCAAGGGACCACATGTCAACATATTAGCTATACAATCAGGCTGCAAAACTGAAAAAGTAAGAAGTTTGTAGCTGGGAGTCTCCGTACATACTCGTGGGTTGTATATGTTCCTCATACTTATTACTTGTACATACTAAATCTGAGATCCTGATCCAGCACTAGCTGACATAGGCAGCTATCTATGGCCCATTGACTGGGAGGACACCACTTCAGCTACATCTTTGAAAGCCCCAGAAATCATCATAAGATTTATGTAACTACATCTGGAGCATAGGATGTAAGTTAATAAAGCACATAGGACATGACTGTCTTGAAATGTGAGGAAGGACTACCTCTCACTCTTGGGAATTAGCATGAGCAGAGAAACGTGTGGGAGATTTGAACAGGGAATTAGCTTGTGTTGGGGAGATTTCAGCACCATATATGATTCCCAGCAACAGTGTGTGTGTGTGTGTGTGTGTGTGTGTGTGTGTGTGTTTACTTCCCCAGATGGGGGCAGTACCAATTTAAATGACTTTGCTCAGAGTCAAAACCTGAACCTTAATTACTGAAAGTCAAGAGCCTTAATCCTCCAGATCAACTACCAGGCCTCATTTAATTTTTTTTTTCTTCTGAGGATTACAGTCTGGCAGTGCCAGTCAGAATTTCATAGTTTCAGGGATAGGTCTTGGGCATCCAAAGGAGTTCTCTGCATTGACCATGTATGTCCCCATCCACATGGGTGCCACCTTTTGGAATTGTCACTGTCATGATCCACAATGAGCACTGAGGATGGAGTGCTCTATGAATGTGAATGGTAGCATGTGTTGTGTGTGGTTCCAGCATATAGACCTCATGCTTGCCCTTGTTGATGTCTGTGTCCATGATTTCCTGAAGTACCCTCAACGTTGGTTGTAGATATTGAGGTGGAGCACTGTGTTGCCTAGATTGTGTCCTTGCCCTCTCATGTTGGGCATCCCCACCAAAAGTGGAAGATGACTGCCCAAGAAAATGGTGATGATGAAACAATATGTGGCTGATATATATATATATATATATATATATATATATATATATATATATATATATGTGTATGTATGTATAGAAATTAATTTGAAGACCATAGGACTGAAATTTCAAAGTGCCATGTATTCCACCTTGAGCTAAATGCATCCATAATCACCATACAGCATATGTGCAGCAACATCATATAAGAACAAGCTGATAGCACTGTAGCCATGGCAGAGATAATTAATAGGGTATCTGGCCTATGTGGTGACCTGACAGAGGACCTACATCATTTATGCAGCATTTTTAAAAGCTGACATATATATATATATATATATATATATATATATATATATATATATGTATATATATATATATATATATATATATACACACACATATATATATATATATATATATATATATATATATATATATATATATATATATATATATATATGGATTCACTTCAGAAGATCGAATTTCCGAAATCTCGAACTACAAATAACCGAAACCAAAAGCTCGAGTTTCGGAAACTCGAACTTCTGAAGGGAAACCATTAAAACAAAATAAAAACACAAGCTTCGCTTTTGCAGGGGGGCTTCACCCCTGCACCCCACACCCCCTACTTAAATATACCAACTCCAAGATCGCTACAGTGGGAGATGGAAATCTCCGTCTTGCTGTATGCGAAGCGTAAACGGAGATTTCTTTACTTCCTGCCAACACCACGAAACAAAAAATACATTACGTACACACAAGGCATGCAACAATACTTGCCTCTGTGTGCACGTAATGTATTCAGGTAAGTAAAGTGTTATTTCGGAACACTACACACATTCGATTTATTAAAATCTCGATCATATGGTCTCGACCATATGCAAATCGAGATTTTAATAATTCGATTATGTGAAGTGTTCCCATATATATATATATATATATGCAAAAACACAAGTAACCCCAAAGGAATAAACTTCCCGTAGATGCTGTAGTAAATAATGAAAGAATAAGATACAAAACAGTCTGTAGCATCGACAAGACAACCACAGCAGTAGGATGGTATCCACAACAGTAAAAAACGTATATAGCTGTTCATATAAAACTAAAAAGCATGTAAAAAAGAGCTTGAAACGTCCAACTGACAAAACGTACGAATTTATTAACAAAAGTAAGCGCTTTCACCACAAGGGCTTCATCAGACTTACAAACTTCATCCAAATAGACATTTAAATACCAGATGCTTAATCAAAAACATGACATCACTCCCTTAATTGATCTGTAGATATAAATTAATGAAATGCGTTTCTTAAAGTTTTAAACATGTAAGAATACATTTCTTAAAAGCGTTTTTTAAAAACAGAATAAAATAAGAACCAATAATTAACTTATTAATAAATGTATCAGCTTATAAAAGATATACAAAAAATGTATATCTCTATTATTAAAATACTATTAAATCCTAATGAATGTAGAGTAAATAAATACATATACATTAAAGAACCCCCAAGTCCTATTGTGGTATTAACGCATTTCTACTGTGGAATTAAATGTATTTCATATAATCATACATAATAAAGTTCATGAATTTATCGGAAGACTTATAATCTATCAAGAAAAGTTTATAAAACATATATAGCGAAAGCAGTCCTTAGCTAAAAAACCTCAAAGATAGTTTAACCTAACTAAACAATTCATATAAAAATATTAGTGTCTATAATAAATAACTTAAATAATCATAATTAATTCAAAAGGCAGGTCAAATACCAATGAAATAATTAATTCTAAAAATTTTTCAAGCTATCAGTTCCTATACGCTTTGCGTCTTCTATTAAATAGAGCGGGTTTTAATGGCACTTTTTCATTTAGGCCTGAATTTTTATCAGCCCTAAACTTAATAATCCAGTTAACCTCACAACGTTCAGTATAATTAATGACATCACCTCCTCGGATATTGCGATGTATAACCTGTAATACCGAAAATTTAAACTGGTGTGTTGAATCTGTAGCTTTGATGTGTTTAGCCAAAGCGTAATGTACATTACCTAACATTATATTATAGGTATGCTCTCTGATTCTCTCTCTAAACCTTCTATTAGTTTTCCCTATGTAAAATGCCGCGCATTTAATGCACCGAGCAAGATAAATCGTCCACTGCCGTGGTTGTCCTGTCGATGCTACAGACTGTTTTTTTATATATATATATATATATATATATATATATATATATATATATATATATATATATATATATATATATATATATATATATATATATATATATATATATATATATATATATACATATGTGTGTGTGTGTGTGTATATATATATATATATATATATATATATATATATATATATATATATATCCCCATAGAAACTTCATTTGACTGAATTCCATTTGACTGAGACCATTAGACTGAAATTTCAAAATTCTGAAAAATCACTTGACTGAAATTCATAATACTGAAATCTTACAAGGCTAAATTTCAACATTCTGAATTGTAAAGTGGACGATATAAAACCAGAATAGGTGGGGGTCTGTGCCCCCCAACCCCCCAACTATATATAATAACTCCAGGATTGCACTACAGTGGGAAAAGGGTTTTTCCCCACTGTAGTGCTATCCAGGAGTTAGTATATATAGTTGGGGGAGGGGGGCATATATCATCCGCTTTACAATTCAGTATGTTGAAATTTAGCATTGTAAGGTTTCAGTATTATGGGTTTCAGTCAAGTGATTTTTCAGTATTTTGAAATTTCAGTCTAATGGTCTCAGTCAAATGGGATTCAGTCAAATGAAGTTTCTATCATCTGATAGGGATATATATATATATATATATATATATATATATATATATATATATATATATATATATATATATATAATCTATGTCAGCTTTCAGAAATGCTGCAAACATGGTGTAGGTCCTCTGTCAGGTCACCACATAGGCCAGATACTCTATTAATTATCTCTACTATGGCTGCAGTGCCATCAGTTTGCTCTTATATGATGGTGCTGCACATATGCTGTATGGTGATTATGGATGCATTTAGCTCAAGGTGGAATCCATGGCACTGTCAGCCACTGGTGCACCTTCTCCTAATTCCTTTCCTATGCCTCATTGAGTTGCTATCAACCAAGGATGTCTGTGGTCCAGAAGAAGAGGGAAGATCTTGTGCTGACATGTCATCAACTTCTGTCCTTCTGTGGTATCCTGTGAATGAGAGGTGGTTTGCACAGGTAAAATATCTGAGGAAGTGGTAAATGATAGCCCTGCCACAGTAGCCATGCCTAGCACTGCCACCATGTCTTCAGACTGAGCTGGGCTGCCATATTCATCATCTTCAGCCTCAGACAATTCCCCATCATCAGGTAAACCAATATTTACAGTGGAGAACCCTGACACTGAAGCACCTGAGGAAACATATAAACACATTTAAATGTATTAATACACACTTCTAAAATACCTACATCCCTCTGATGGTACAGCTATAAAACAAAGTGGCATGCAGAATCTATAGGGCACATACCCAGTGCCGAGTGATGTTACTGCTAAAGTTTTGATCTGTCTGTAATAACATAATGTCCATAGTTATTAGGGGTATGGATCTGGTTCAAGCAAATTCCACTGCATGTCATATATTTTGGGTAATAGCCACCTGAGGCATTGCCAACTGACACCACAGGTGCTCTGTGAAGTTCCGCAACAAAGTTCAGTCATTAACTGGCTATGAGGGACCTGACATGGTCCCAAGACAGAGATGCCTGGAACTCCTCCTTGTCAATTAGTGGTGACTCTGTCAACAGACCATCACCCCCTCCACCTATAGCTCTCCATTTCTCTGCCAGGTAGGTTGCTTTGTTTCAAGCAAGAGCAGTCGTGTCAGTGGCCCTATGCTGTAATCGACATGCATTCATTCAGCGTTGCCTGTTTGATCTTTGTTACCTTTTCAAAAATTTAATGTCACAGTATGTTTTATCACAGTGTATTGAATAGTGAAAGCTGGTGGTACTCTTTTTAGGTTTCTTGCCATTTTCCCCACTGTGGCATGACCATGGAGTTGACCTATATAATTCAGGGGAATGTGGAGGCCAATGCCACAATGTGGGGTGCCTCTTGCAAAAAAAATGTTTATTTTTTGATGATTCTCAGTTTGCAGTTTTTGGAATTTATCTTTTCGAAAGCTATCAGGTGAAATATCTTATTTTGACTGAGCACAGGTAAACCATCATACTTGATCATGTGTGCAAGTACGACCCCTGACTGAGTCGACATATTCAACAAGGTCCTGCCAGGCATGCTGGAGAAAGACCCAGTCTTTCTTATTGGTAAAGAGCATTTGCTGACAGTGTTCATGGAGAGCCTATAATACAATGTCATTCTCTTCTTGGGAGAAATTCTCATGCCTTTTCTTGTACTTTTTAGGTATCTTCTTCTGAAAAAGTACTTGTGAATTGTTGGAGTGTTATACCCCTCCCATCCACATCTCAGCACCCCACAGCAAAGTCCATTGTAACCATGGACTGTGCTTCATCTCACCCAAAAAGAGGCACATGCCACCTGTACAAGTGCCTACTGTTTTAAGGCAGTCAAAATGTATTGTATGTCTGTCTCTGACTCACACCCTGCTGTAATACAAGGATGTCAGAAGCATGTTGAGTGCTCTGTGTGTTCTGTATGTTCTGTGTGTTAAGGCACCAAATCAAACACAGGCCTTAATGACAACTGTGAATGCATACAATTGTGTTTCCCTGTGATGTGCGTGTCTCCCGAACTGTTGCAGTGCTGCATTGCCTCCTAATACATCTGAATACTATTTTACATCATGCACCCTGCCTATGACATAGACTATCAATAAAAACAGAGCTACACATGCATCATGACCTTAATGCACTGGTATAAGATCCCTGCACTTTGTGTGTGAGCTGCACAAAAGTAGGCTTTGGCCTACTGCTGACCATTCATGAGTATTGCATTATACCATCTTCTCTGACACACACATTGCTTGTTGCACATACATCTTAGTACAGTCCTGTCCAAACTCACACAGCA
The DNA here is from genome assembly GCF_019279795.1 of Protopterus annectens. NCBI lineage: Eukaryota > Metazoa > Chordata > Ceratodontiformes > Protopteridae > Protopterus > Protopterus annectens. The sequence goes on from NC_056744.1 coordinate 1,277,611,814, forward strand.
GCATGTTCCAGATACATTACAAAACATTCCATTTATGTAACCTAGGTGTTATGTTTAACCCCTCCAAAAATAATACCGGATACACACACAGAAAATGTGTTAGTTTCAAAATCCCCATTGAGCAATACCAATGATGAACAGTTAGATATAAAATTTTAATGCCTTTAAGTCCCCCAACAACCAATGAAAACCACAGAAGAACATTGGAAAAGCAATGTCCCTTCTCCAGTGAAGATCATCACATTGTATAGGCATCTGCACTGCATGAATTGCAATATCACTCCTTGAAGACACTGTTTAAAATGGCTATTCCCCTTCCTCCCCACCAACAATGATCTGGGATACTAAGGGGAGACAGCATTCATGCCACAGGCATCTATACAGCAAGAATGATGCACTACCTGCTCACTTCAGAATCCTACTCCAACTCATCCTGTACTCCTTATGGCAGGGGATACTGTTAGCAGTTAGTGAAACCCATACATTACATAAAACAACAAAGAGAAGTCAGCACTGTGAAACTCACAGTCCCTTGCCTAACCACAGGCCTATATGCCTTCTCTCATATTTCCTATGAAACACACCTATACATCATACTGTGACTGTTAAAGTACAGCACTCTTCTTTGCATGTTAACAACTCCTTGAGTGTACATTTTGCCCATTCGGGAATCAGTTACTCTCAACACAATCCTCAGTCCTCTAGAAACCCAGTGTAACACAACTAACAGCAGATATCTGCAGCAGATGTTTAAAATGCGTTTTTAGATGTATGTAGGAAGTAGCTCCTGTTCACTTACCTCAGCTGAACCATTTCAGAAAGTTCAAAGCAGAATATCTCATAGAAATAGGCACTCTACCAGTTTACTAAGTGTTGCAAATTCTATAGCACAGTGAGCACAGCAAGTGAAGAAGAGTTGGGAGACACAGGAAGAAGGTAAGAGGGAAAGAGAATATCCAGCAGAGACAGAAACTCTTGAATAAGATTCATTATGTAAAATGTCCAGTATTTTCCCTAAATATTCCATTTGGTTCACGACCATCAGTCCTCCCCTTTATTAGGTTTCATTAACCTTAAACTCTCATCTTCACATATCCCCTGGAGTAACTGCCATTCTTTCCTTAAAAAATACACCAGTTGTTTGTACTGCATTTAGGCAAGCCAGATCTTACACTATGTTCATTAAGTTTTTCAAACAAAGATATTAGTGGGTGACTTGGTGGATTAAAAGTGCTAACTTTTCTGAAAGATTCTTGAGAAAAATTAGCATCATTCTGGTTACAAGAGAATCAAACAGATACATTCAATTTAAGTGTAAACAACCCTAAATTGAATAATATATCCACCGTGAGTATTTGACAAGCTGGTGTAAATGTAATACCTTTGGTGAATAAATCAGCATGTTCTTGTGTGATACTGTCATTACTGAAATTGTACATTTTAAAATTCAGAAATTTGTTCGTTATAATAGCCACCGCATTTCTTGCTTCTTCCCCTGGCCCCAGTTTTTCGTTTCTCTCTTTCCCACTGCTGTAAACTCAGGATGGAACCATTGTTCTTATTTTATATCCTTCGGAGCTCAGCAGGGGTACTGGGACTAAAGGGCTTTAAGTTCGGTGACTTGAGTCGCTACCAGTCTGTCAGCTACTTTATCAGCATAACTATTCTAATTTGTGTCAGATCTGTTTTTTGAATAGTTATTGAGGGTTGGTGGATATGTCCTTGATAGACATGTTATAAGGAAGAGGTTACCCTGACAAACTTTTAAATGATGTAACCCACGAAGTTGTCAAGAAGACAGTGAATAGGATATATCTAACTCTTCTACAAAAAAGGTAACAGTATAGGGGGTAACAATTATGAAGTCCCACATAAAGAAAAAAAACTTGATTATGACATATATTCAGGATAGTACTGCTATACAACAAATCATTGATAAAGCTGGGATATTTTCCCTATGAGTGGATTTGTTAATAAAGTGGGAAATAGACCCATTTATGTTTATAAAAATGGCATAACCATTAAAAATTGTATAGAGTTAGACAATGATAAAATAAGAAAGTAAGGAAACAAAGGGGGTATTTATAAATGGGGAAGATTTAAACAATGTCCATATAAAGGAAGGAGCATATTTTAATATTTTAGAAAACACAACAATTAACTGAATGTTATCCTAATTTTGGAATGAAAGGATTGGTGTATAGAGCTCTCTGTGCAAAGTGTTCTACTTTTTATATAGGTAAGACAGAGCGATCATTTAGGGACTGCATTTATTAGAAAATATATGACATTAAAAATGAACAAGTACAATGCTTTATATAGACATGTTAGGGATAATCATTACCATACGTTTTTCTTTCGGGTTTTAGAAAAAAGTCAAGGTAAGCCTAAGGGGAGTGGCTTGAAGAGAAAGGTTAGAAGCCTGTAAATAATTTTGACAATTAAAAACCAATGCAAATAAAAGCCCAGTCTGAATCAATATGCTTCCATCATTCCTATTTTAAAAATAAAATCTGCTACAAGTTAATCCTCCCTTTTAAATGAAAGGGAGTTGACTTAGAAAATATTCATTAGATAATTTATTTTAATTGTAACAATATTTAATTGCAATGTAAAACTGTTTTTAGAATTGTGTGATATCATTGATTTAACTTAGTCACATGTGTTTTTTATGTATAAAAGTAAAGTGTAGGTAAAATTGATTGGTTCTGAAGTCTTGTTATACTAAAGACAAAAGTGCTAAACTGTCAGTTTCTTTTTTTCTGCTGAGCATCCCAGGCATTTGTTATATGTTTGCAATATTTGAGGGCACCTGTTTTATTGACTTTAGTTTAATGTTATTTGTTTGATGTGGCTGTAATGATATCCATGGCCATAGGTGAGATATCACAGGAATTTTTTAAGGATTTATCTTTAATGATGGGAAATTTCACCTAGTTTATGCAAGAGTTGACTGGATTTCTAATGAAAGAAAAACAGGAGTGAGTGTCTAATTCAATCACAGTTTTAAATGGAACAGCTGAGGATTTGTGAGGTTTTCCCGAGGTATTGGAGCCAGTGGAGGTGGCTGTAACTAGATGCAGTGGCTCAGGTATGCCAAGGCAATGAAATAGAAGGGAAAGAGCAAACACTGCTATTGGTTGTGAGTCATCTGAATCAGATGTTTCGAATACAAATAACCCTTCTAAGATCAAATGGTGGTTTCAATTAAGTATGGACTGAAGAACTAATTATTTATGAGAAGATGCAGGTACATTGAATTGACAACTGCAGAAATTTGAAAACGTTTTTACTAAATATCAGAAAATGTTAATTGAGAATGGTTCTTCTGTGAATGTATTAGGGTGAACCGGGTACCCAAAGGACTGAGAATTTGGAAGTACCCCACTGGGTTGCAGAATGAATTGGAATTACATAAAGAATCATTGACTTTACTTGATCATTTTGGGATTGAACTGATGGAAACTTAAATGAGAGCCAACCAACAGGAAATGGACAGGTTAGTTAATGAAATCGTTACTGTTTTCATGAATAATTAGTTCTCATGTGTTAAAGCCTCACATCTCTAACTCCAACATCTTACCCCTCAGGCTACAATATCTATCGGGCAGACAGAACAAACAAAAGGGGTGGAGGTGTTGTCATCCTCTACATCAACTAACTTAATATCTCTCCACTCTCTACTCCCTTACCTACCTTTGCCCCTGCAGAAATACTAATCAACTGCCACCTCAACCCCCATAAAGCAATTTGCCATTGTATCCATCTATATCACCCCAAGCAACACCATCCCTATTCTAGAAAACTTTCTATCATGGCTCACCCTAAACATTCCCTATGAAACCATTATACTTGGTGATGTTAATATTGATTGGTCTTCTCTCTCCTTCACTTCCTCTACTCATGCCATCAATCTAATTGGCTTCCAACAACTCATATCTTCCCCTACAAGAACTAATAACTCCACTTCTGGCTCCATCCTTGACTCGATCCTTATTTCTGATCCTTGTGCCTATCACAACCCTGGCATACTTCCCAACTCCCTGAGTGACCATTCAACTACCTATATCCATAGATACTCTGAACAGACAGCCAAAGAACGCTTCTACAGAGGACATCGTAACCTTACTCAATCTGACCCAGATAAATTCAACTCCACTCTGGCTAAAATAAACTGGACCTTCATTTCCAACCTCCCCTTTAATGATGCTGTTACTGCATCCAACAAAATATTCCTAGATATCCTGAACAGCACAGCCCCTTCCAGAAAAGTCCGGGTTAAATCTAACTTTTCTCCCTGACTCACTAAGTAAACATGCTTGTCCATGCAGCAGAGGGATATTGTTTGGAAAACCTAGGTAAAAAATAAAACTCCAACCCTGCTCCAATCTTACAAAGAACTTAGAAACACTTGTATAAAATATATCATCAAAGATAAAAAAAATCATTTGTTGTTTTCAAACACGGCAGCCCACACACAAACCCACCAAAATTTTGGTCCACTGTCAAACACGTTACCCTAGTACCCCTCCTACTTCCAATCCCTTCCCTCACAATACTCCCACAGAAACTGCTACTCTATTAAATCAGTATTTCTTAGACACAATTCAACAACTAACTCAACACTGCCCCACCCCCACTTCTCTGCCTCTACCTCACAGACCGCATTCCTCTACCACTTTCTCCTTTTATCCTGTTCCCATTTCCTTTATCAAATCCCTGTTGAACAAACTCAAACCCTGCTCTTCCTCTATTGACAATCCACTCCCCCACTTTCTTAAAATTGCTGCCAGCTCTATTACCTACCCTATCTCTATCCTTATAAATCACTCTATTACTGTGGCTCTTGTCCCCAACATATGGAAATTCTATTACACAATTCCACTCCTCAAGGGAGTTAACACCACTGATCCCTCAAACTATCGTCACATAGCTATACTATCCCCACTGTCCAAGATACTTGAGAAATGCATTCACTACCAGCTACTCAAATACTTGCTTGAAAATAATCTCCTAACTCCCTCTCAACATGGTTTTCGACCTCACCACAGCACTTCTACTGCACTTCTCTCATTCACTCAAACAGTGGTAGAAGCCCGTGATTACAACCTTCTTCTCTCCTGTCTATTTCTTGATCTTTCCAAAGCCTTTGATACAGTCTCCCACTCTAAACTGTTAACTAAACTTTCAGACCTTCCGCTCTCCCCCCTCTCCATATCCTGGTCCTCTAGTTATTTATCTAACAGACTTCAATCTGTACACTGGCAAACTGCCTCCTCTCCTTTTCTGCCCATCAAAATCGGAGTTCCCCAAGGATCTATCCTGGGTCCCCTCTTATTCAACATTTTTACTAATAACTTACACTCTGCTACTAACATCTCAACCATCCTACAATATGCTGATGACTCCACCCTCATAACCACATCCAACACCATCCCTGAACTCCTTTCACATACCCAAGATACTTTCACCTCCATAGTTAGTTAACTAACTGGGTTGGTCCAACTGAGCCAATGGCTCATTTTCAATGGAGACCCGAGGAGAAAAGCTCCAATTACAAATTACAGTCATAAAAAAAGAAATTACAGTCATACAAAAAGGAAATTTCATCTCAAAAGAGTTACTACAACAACAGATAATAACACAATAAAAATGTTTTGTACAGGTTTTGTAAAAATGAAATGAAATGTACAGTATACAGATGACAGTGAGGAAGCTAGGGGGAAAAAGTAGTTATTTACACATAGAGGGAGCTGGAGGAGTTTTCCAAGGAAGGCTCCCTGTAGTTATTGGTGCCCCACAAGGATCTATATTAGGCTCCCTGTAGCTATTGGTGCCCCACAAGGATCTATATTAGGCTCTCTGTAGCTATTGGTGCCCCACAAGTATCTATACTAGGCTCCATAAATTGAAACATATTCATCAATGACCTCAACATCACTACAAAAAATGCTGCACTAGTTTAATACACTGATTCAACCCTAATTTGCTCTGCTAAAACTTCTCTAAACTCCACGACGTTATACAGTTATCCTTCTGAAACATAGCTAAATAATTCACAACTACTATTAAACCCTAAAATAAACTAAATTACCACTCTTTACCCAAAACACATCTTCATTAAAACAACACTATTCGCTATTGTCTCTGCCAAGAACACCATGATGGAATAAGTAAACCATGTACAATTACTAGGTGTCGTCAAACGTTACCAGGTGAAATTCAACCTCTATGCATAACACATGGTTAAAGAACTCATCAAAAACTGGGTACATTATACAGAGTAAAAACTCACCTCACTGACATTGCCAGAATGTGCAGCCTCTGCTTCCTACTGCCATCTCTCCTCTCTGCTACTTTAATTTTTACTAACCTTCAGGTCTCACAGCTGTCCATAATTGAGCAATGTTATAATAAATAGCTACATTTGCAGTAAACGATAACAGTAAGACACAACACTGCCTAGCCCTCAGAATTAAACAGGTTAGAACTACCACATCACCTAACTCTTCCTCAGCTAACTACAATACACAAATGTCTGTATGAACCAGCCCTTAACAACTTAATACAACTCTACTCCCCAAACAGAATTTTATGATCTGGAGAAAAATCCTTAATTACTATAAGCAAATCATCTAGTATTGTAGCTATGGGACCACATCCCACTACTGCTGATGTCCATTCAGAATAGAAATTCATTTAAAGCACGAATAAAACACTTTGTCTATCAAATTAATGGATGTTCCTGTGTACATATCCAGAATAAATGCCGCTGTTACCTTCAGCTTTCCATATCATAATCCATTCCGAATCCCATGCCCCACAACCAACTTTTACCAATACCTGAATAATTTTACTATTATTTCCCAGCCATATACATAGTTTTATAACACTGTTCACCACCTCACCTTTAGCCTTCTAATATAAACCTTATTAATAATGCTTTTGAACTTGGATATATAGCAGTTTTTTCCCTGGAGTTTAGTGAATTGGCATACAGTGATAGGACTAATGCATGATGTACATTTTTTGGGAAATGGAAATAAAAGTGAGTACTTGAATTGTCTGGGAATGATGTCTGTTGTGGTATATGTATTAATTATGTGTGTGAAAGGTTTGGTTAGTACTTTTGCATAAATGTTGAGAAAGGTTGGAAGGATACTTTTTGGGTTACGATTGTTTTTGTATCTTTTTTTTCTAAACATTTTCTCACTTCAGTTGTAAGTTGGTGAAAGAAAGGAGACATTTTTATGGTCTGGGTGATTTAACTTTGGACTACAGAAGTGAGTTTGAGTTGGGCTTGGGGGTCATTGGATAATTGGTGTGCTTATGGTGCAAAAGCATGGTTGCTTATAATTGGTTTAAAAACTGACAGCTCTGAAATAGTCATTGGATTGTTATCTTAGGGTATCTTTAGAGCAGTCAGAGTGGGATAGGCCCTTTGTGGCTCTCTGTAAAAAATGTATGGTTGTGACTGTAGATATTAATCGTGTTTTTTGTAAGGCAGTTTTGGCTTTTTCTTCACTATTAACTTGCATGTTTTTATAATAGATAGGAAGAAGGAGAGAATAGTCATTTTGGTGTCTAGAAGCCTTCCATTGTTTCCAGACTTTGTCCTTCTCTTTCGTTATTGCCTTTATTTCAGATAAGAGCCATGAAAACAGTAATATTCTCTCCCTCTGAACACTGGGAAGTTGTTGAGTTGTGTACCCTGTTTAGGATTATGTTAAAATGTTTCACTCTTTAGCCTGACAAAATGGAGATCAAATTATTGCAGTTCTGCATGGACTTCATCTTCTTTGTCTTCCACTATATTTCTTGAGGACACAGATATTAGAGGGGATTGGGGTTTTGAATGACATAGAAGCTTTTAAGTGGGTAGTGGATACTTAAGCTGTTGGGGGTCATTTTATACTAAGGATTTTATGATGTATGTTGGTTAGTAATAGGTCTAGCAGAGAGTGCTTGCTTGTATTAATATTTGGTTTTGTGTGTTTATCCTCTAGTTGGAACAGATAATAGCAAAAGAGGAATGCATTAAACTGGCAATGTTTTTTCTGACAAAAGATGTATTTTGAAACTGTCTGCAATTATTATGTTTTGGTACTTAGTTTACACCTGGCGGTGGCGTTTTTATTTTATTTTTTGATTTGGAGTGCATGCACTCTTTTTGAGTGTCTTTTACGGTTTATTTAGTTTTGGAAATAATTTCATTTACTGTAACCTTGAATATTGCTTCAGAAGAAGGAGAATGTGAACTACTGCTGCAAGCATGAATATGAAGGGAAATTAGTGTTCATTTACTATTTTTACTGAGTTTGCTGGAGACTGGACTAGATGTAAGTTACATGCTTTTTTGGCAAACAACAAAGTTCCTTTGCCTTTTCTACGGTTAGGTCTATTGTCTATGAACATGTTATAGTGTTGTATAAGGAAGGCTCAGAGGCAGACTGATGATTTCTGTCATGCTTCAGAAATAACAAGGCTGTCCAACTTATTTTCAGTCACCCAGGATTCACTGTTGTCAGTGTTGCTATTTATGCTTTGGGGATTATCTACCAAATGTTTGATCTGTTTTAGTGTACAGGAGTATTAGTTGGGAGTAGTGTGGCAGTTATTAGTTTCATTTAGGGTGTGTGTCACCTGTTGGTTATCCTAGTGGGTATATAATTTTGGGTTCTGTATAACTGTGTTATTAGAGTGATGAAAGAAAAGTTGGTTGCAGAATTGTCAACATGATTGTTAGTTACAGGACATGGATTTAGGCTGATATCCCAGGCTATATTTTATGCGTAAGCCACAATAATTTGGGCTAGGCTTATAAATGCCTTAGGGCAGATAGCCTAGTATAAACCTATGAACCTATGAACCTATGAACAAGGTAGCTATATAGCAGTAGGTAACATCTTTTACCAATCTGGGATATGAGGCATGCAATAGAGAAAGGAACTTGCACTTTAGTATAAGTTGTTCGGTGGATAGTCTTAGTGCTCTCCTGCCTATGTAGGGATAGAACCTGTAAGGGCAGATAGTTGGTTGGTGACCAATGAGATGAAACAGACATGGTATTATATCAGATTTAGGTGCAAGATGAATACAAAAAATGTCTAAAGATAAGAGTGTGGGGGCTTGAAGTGCATAGGATGAAATGCCAAATATAATCCAAATGGGAGAAAGGGCGATGGTAGAAGAGAAGATTGGGTTATTGTTGATATAAGTGGATGGTGTTGTATATGGATGGGGCAATCAGACTGACTGACTGCGGGATTATTACCAGTTAGTGGGAGAGATGTTTTGTAACTGGAGAGATGAGTGGAGATATAGATTATTTAGTTATAAAAGAGATTATATTTGGGTTGATGAGATAAGGGAAGAGTAAAGTAGAGGACAGAAATGCACACAAGTAGAGGTAGCAAGCAGACATGGAACAGGTTGTACCTACAAAAGGTTGTCTAGCTTTCACCAGAATCTATCTGAGAAAAATAAAAAAATGTAGGTCTGTAGGCAAGTTGTTTTGTGTGTGGGGAGGGCGTGGGTTTGAAATACGTTGCAGCGACCTAAATTAGATCAGTAGTTAAGGCCTTTTGGAAGATAGCAATGTGCGGCTTCTGTGTAGGGGACCAGTTTGGGTTCTCTTGACCTTCTTAGTGTCTCATGAATGTATTTTATAGCACAATATTCTACCAATTGCTATTTATGAGCTTATAGGTACAACTTAATCTAAAGAAATCCCTTAAAGCTAAAGAAAGTAATTGACAGATTGGTTTGGACTTAACTGCTTTCCAGAAGGCAGCATGCCCTCTAGCCACAAATGCTGTGTAATATTGTCTAAGTGAACTGGTGGCTTGTATTCTACTTGAGGGAGTCCTTATATGCAGAGTTAGGCTGAAAGGCATCCCTACAGAGCTTTCTTTTAAAGGATCATTTCCACAGCAAGATTTTGTAAGATTGCAAGTTAACTAGCCCACTATGTGTTGTACTTTAGCTGAGGGCTGGGATTTATTACTTCAAAATCCAAAGAGACTGTGTAGAGAGGATATTTATTTATTTATTTATTTATTTATGTATCTATTTATTTATTCATGTATTTATTTATTTATTTATTTATTGCGTTTGTTAACTGGGAAAGTCCACTGGGTCTAGGAAGAGTCTGTTTTCAGTGGAGGCCTGGGGAGAAAAGCGCCACATTAATTACATAGAAAAGTAAAAAATATTACTACATAGGAGATTTTGAGCAGAACTATCATTTCATTAATTACGTACAAGTGATCCTTGATTACATGCAGGATCTCTGGAAGAAAACAATGAAGACAGTGAAACAGTATTTACCTTAACTTTACCTCTTGCCATTTGTGCTGGCCTAGTGAAAACCAGTGTTGTAGCTTTAACTCAGCTTCACTCAGTTATCTATTTCTGCAATGTCACCTCATTTTTAAGTAGTTATATTCTTATCTTCCTTGCCATATTGGAAATGCATACATTTACCTCTTAGTTTATCAGGTAAGCAGATGTTGAATGACAAAGTAATTACAAATTAAACAAAATTCAAAGTTGTCCCTGCAATGATTACTAATTCAGTTTATTATTGTTATGGCTCCTAGAGTGGTGCAACACGTTGCATTGCTACCTCGCAGTAAGAGGTTCTCTGGCTCGATTCTTGGGTGAGGTGTCTTCTGTGCAGAGTCGGCATGCTCTCTATGCATTCATGAGGGGGTTTCTCTGAGTACTCCATTTACATCCCATCTCCCAAAGATATACAGTAACTGGACTGTTAACTCTAAATTGCCTTTAACTGGGTGTATATGTATGCGTGATATGGAAGAATGGTCAGGTAATGTATTTCTGCTCTCTCCATGGCTATTAATCTCCATGGATTTGGTGGCTGCTCACAGGGTCTCTGTCAGAATCTAATGTTATTCCAAAGAATGGAAGGATAGACGTCAAGGATATTTTAACATGGTGAAGATTAAACTATTTGGAAAATCAAGTTGTCAGAACTAGTCTACTACTGGAAATAGTTTCTGTTTCATCAACAGAAACCTTTCTACACAACTACTCCTGTTACATGAAATTCTCTTGCAGACAAAATATAAATAGGTAACTAAATTATATACCTCACAAGCAAATAGTAATTTAATGCCTTTTCAGTCACGACCTAGGCCATGAGGCAATGAGCAGAGTATAGAGAGAAGTACAAATTGCATAATAAACCGTATTATCCAGCTAAGAAAGTACATTTCAACATCTATTAGTTAACTGCAAGGTAACAATCAAATAATGAATGCATAGTGCAAAACTAACTATAAACCATGACCTCTTGGATGAAGTAGGGTAAATCCTTTCCATTTCAGTTCAGTAGGCCAAACACAGAGCACTATTATGTAATAATTTTGTGTGTTCTGGTATCATTATTGTGCAAGCATATAAGGAACAGACCAAAATATGAGGCAAAAATCTGGACATCCTACTTGAGACGTATGGCCTTTATGAAGTTATTAACATGCTGGTATAGGATTTCTGTGACTAGTTCCAAATAGGCATCAGTGTTCTCAGGGTTTTGGGGGGCTTGAGATTGTAACAGCTTATCACTTAATAATAGGAAGTTAGCTTTAGAGTAGATCCTGAACATTCCAGGGTTAGTTGGGGTTCTGGGTTTTACTTTTACTTCAAAGGTTTGACCTTACCAAAGAAAGCATTACACTAGGGGGTGTGCAGCACTCTCCCATATTAGTGAGGACCAAATCCAGTATGTTTGTGCCCCTGGTTGGAGTATTGACAATTTGGTCTAGGGAGTTTGTATTACAAAATCCAGAAATCTTTGTACCTGTACAATTGGTGTAGTTTATGGTTCTCAGTTAATAGTAGGGTAATTAAAGTCACCCATGAATATGGTATTGGGTTGGATGGTGAGTGTTTCCAGTAAGCTTAAATGAATGTTATGAATTTCCTGGATCATAGAAGGGGACCTATAGCTTGCAAGGAAGTGGTATGAGATTTTGCCTATGGTGATTTCAATATGGAGAAGCTCAAGTGCATTGTCCCATTTGACCAGCCTTGAGGTATATTTTTTGGCATAAATCGAGACACCTTCACCTTTAGTCTCAGTGTGTGTGTAGTAGCTGGTTTAAATGTGTGGAAGACATTATAGCCTTGCACTGTTGTTTTGCTTTCTGTGACTATAAACCATGTCTCAGTGACTGCACAGACATCAGCATTATCTAAGGTGAGAAGAGCTTGCAGGGAGTGGTGTTTCTTGTTCAGACTCCAGTCATTGAGAAATAGCACCTTTAGATTTTCTTGATTTTAATTTGCTGTGCTGTTAGTGATTACAGTATGGTATTACATAAAAAAGGCACTATGGGGAGGACAGCGTTTTAGCTAATATTCAAAAGTCTAGAGGGGAGAGGCGCAGACCATCTGTGGCAAACCAGCATGGTCTGTCGACCATCTTCTTTCATGCTGACAAATATTGCATCCTCTTAGAATGACACCAGAAACTAAGGCAATTATTAAAGTCAGTCATATTCTGTTTGTAGTATGGCATCATTGCTGTTGAAGGTAAAATGCTGCTCAATGCTAGACTCATACCAGCTTGGGACATGTATTCCAAGAGCACTATGGTGTCTCTCTTCATGAGGTCTAGGGAGGTACGTCTCAAGTCATTTACACCCACATGAACTATAACAGAGTCAAACTGGCGCTTTTGGTCATCTCAGGTCATTTACACCCACATGCACTATGAGCTGAGTCTGTACATAATGTGGTGGATCTTGGCTCCTGATAAGCAACTGATTGTGACTTTCTCCTTACACAGCCTGGTGAGCGGGACATAATGTCTCTCACATGGAGTCTCTAATGGTAAGAATGTTGGATTGTGTAAAGGCTTGCCTTAAGGGCTTAGAAGTAGGAACTCCATGAGATGTGGCTTTATGTGTTGATGTGGGTGTTGGTCTAAAAGACAACTCATGCATGTGTTTGTGTGTGCATGCATGTATATGTGTGTGTGTGTGTGTGTGTGTGTGTGTGTGTGTGTGTCTATGTATGTGTTACTGTGTGCTTCTGTGTGTGTGTGTGTGTGTGTGTGTGTGTGTGTGTGTGTGTGCATCCATGTGTGTGTCACACCTCTCAACTATCCAGGTTTTCACAGAAAGTCCAGATTTTCATCTGTTCCTTAAAGAATTAGAGGTTTTTTGACAAATCACTAAGGACTGAACTCATGAAATAATGACATACATTTGAGTTCCAGACTTGATATCCTTCAGAAAAATGCATGCTAACATAAAACCTGTTATTGTAGCAACTTTCTAAGTTTGTAAGAGCAATATTTAAAATCTGTGGCTATTTTTGGGCCTTTGTTCCTCCATTATTTTAGGCTTTGCCTAGATTTTTTTGCACTAAAAGGTTGACAGGTATGGTGTGTGTACGAGTGTGTGTGTGTGTTGTCTGTCTGTTTCTGTGTGTGTGTTGTCTGTCTGTTTCTGTGTGTGTGTGTGTGTGTGTGTGTGTGTGTGTGTGTGTGTGTGTGTGTGTGTGTGTCTGTGTTGTCTGTCTGTTTCTGTGTGTGTGTGTGTGTGTGTGTGTGTGTGTGTGTGTGTGTGTGTGTGTCTGCCTGGCCCTGGTGCCAGAATCTGCCACATCACACATGCACTTAAGTCTCATGTTGGTGTAAATGACTTAAGATGTACCTCCCTGGACTATATGAAGGACACACGATTGAGTTCTCAGAGTATGTGTCCCAGGCAGTTATGACCCTAGCCCTAAGCAGCATCCTACCTTCACCAAGAATGATACCACAATACCAACAAAAAATAATTGACTTCAACAATTGGCTTAGTTTGTGGTGTCATTCCATGGGAATCCAGTATTTGCCTGGGATGACACGGTTATCAAGCCTTGATGCTTTGCCAGATATGGCCTCCACCTGTCACCCCTGGGATTCCAGATCCTGGTGAAGGCTCTTGCCTCCTCCACTGTGCCTTTTTTAGGCAATGTCCCAAAGACAAATCTTCCAACATAAAAGACTTGTCAAAAAACAAATTGAAGGTTATGTTGCTTAATGCTAGGAGCCTTAACCTGAAAAAGGCACTCACTGGAGGCTCTCCTCACACTGAAAGATGCAGACATCTGTGTGGTCACAAAAACTTGGTTCAGGGCTGTGGGGAGCACCCCTGTCTTACCAGGCTATACCTCATTCTACACATTCTGACTGCAATATGAGTTCAGAAAGACTAAGGGTGGTGGAGTCTCTATCATCAGTAAAGACAGGCATACCTCTAGACTGGTTTGCCAGTATGATGCATCGGAACTACTCCAGGTGCAACTGACAGTTGGCAAGTCACCCATACAAGTTATAGCCAGCTATAGACCCCCCTTCCATGACTCAGGATACCAACTCCTCCTACCTGGATCTATTTGACTCCGTCAATGTGTCCCCTAACACCCTGATCTTTGGTGACTTCAACTACCCCACCATAAACTGAACTATTCTTGCACTAATGCACTCACCCAACGATTCCTTGACTTCATCAGTTCTAATGCACTAAACCAGCTCATCTCATCCCCCACAAGGGGAGATAACATTTTGGACTTGGTTCTCACCAACATAGGTGACCACTGCATTACTCCCATAGTATGTTCTTCCCTGGTGAGATCATATCAATGGTCTCGCATTCAAAGTTTCTATCCCACCCAATGCCCTCCCCAGAAGTAATCAGGTTAAAAAACTTCTCAAAAGCTGACTACAACCTCCTAAGGGAGGGTATCAGTAGCTTCGCACCACTGCCACCCTCAGAGGATGCAGACAACTATGCTGAACAGTACAACTGCATGGACTCAGCCATGCCCAACAGAACTAAAACCTGCTCCTCAAGGAAACACAAACCTGTCTGGTGGACATCCTCTATCAACAGGCTTTACAACAAAAGGAAGAAACTGTATCCAAGGGTAAAAAGGGGCAGATTCCAAATTGGAAAAACTCCCTCCTTAGCCTCAACAAGCAAATTAGATCACTAGTGATAACCTCCAAAATCAATTATGAAGTGAAACTAGCCTTCAAAACAAAGGGAAACCACAAAGCCTTCTTCAGTTATGTTAGGAACTTATAGGTTCATAGGTTCATAGGTTGGTACTGGGCTATCTGCCCTTAGGCATATAGTAGCCCAGTCACAATGTGCAGTATTCACCGCCCCTTTAGTAGTTCCCTAGACGCTTGTACTAGCAGCTAGTACCCTTGGCCCCTATCTAGTAGTGCTGTTGGTGTGATCCCCGGTGTGAACTTTCTGTTACCCATCCACTCATCAAGGTTCCTCTTGAAGAGTGATAGTGAGGGACTCTGTCTTATGTAGATTGGGACCCTGTTCCATAGTAAGGGAAGTCTCTGTGAAGGGAATCTATCCCTCCAGCATGTTCTATTCCTTGTTGTGTTGAGGTTAATATCCCTAGAGCATGTAGCTCGAGTAGATTTGGTTTTGCTAAGATGGAGCATGTTCAACAATTCTGGGTTGGATATGGCTCTGTACGTTAGACAGAGATCTCCTCTGAGAAAGCGATATGCAACAGAGACCAGTCTTAGCTTTTTCAATCGTGCTGCATAGGGCAACTGTTTGATGCCAGTAATCCTCTTGGTTAGCTACCTCTGTGGTCTCTCCAGCTGGTGGAGATGTCTAGCCAGGTACATTCCAATTGGTGCATTGTACTCAGGAATGGGTCTGATGAGGGAAGAGTAGAGGGCACCATTACATCCTTAGATCTTGATGAGAACCCTTTTGTGATCAGATGAGTCACATAGAAGGATTTTCTAACCACTTTGGCAACATGGTTATCAAAGGAAAGCTGACTATCTACTTGGGTCCCTAGATCCCTTATTTCTTCTTCAGATTTCAGGGGATTACCTCCTATGTTGTAGTTTGCGGGTACTCTATTTTTTCCAAAGGGGATTACTACGCATTTTTTTGCATTTAGCTTGAGACCATGGCTTTGACACCATGCATCAGTCTCATTTAGGCCCTTCTGGAGGATCTCCATGTTGGCCGGAGACTCTATTATAACACCCAGTTTGCAGTCGTCGGCAAACTTAGTCAGCCACAGCCGTTCCGTGCTTGCCTGTATTTCTGAGAAGTATATGCCAAACAGGAGGGGCCCCAGGACAGAGCCCTGAGGCACACCACTCGTTACTGGTCTGGATTCGGACATAGATCCCGTTACTCTTACTTTACTTCCATGGCAAAGCCCAGATATGTTCAGAATTAGTACTCACAAACAGAATCCATGACCTCCAACACCTGTCCTATGCAGAGAGGCTCAAATTACTATCACTCTACTCGGTATCGTACAGATTGCTCAGGGGTGATCTGTGTGTCGCCTACAAGGCAATCTCGGACCCTGCCCTACTAAAAATGCTCCATATCTGTAAGTCTGACTACTCACACATTACCCCCTTGAAAGGCCTGAATCCAATATGTGGCATCAACAAAACCTGCTAGAGAGACAGGTTTGTCTCCCAGAGGGTGCCCCATCACTGGAATAGACTTCAAATCTCAGACCCTGCCTTACTAAAGATGCTCCATATCTGCAAGTCTGACTCCTCACACATTACCCCCTTGAAAGGCCTGAAACCAATATGCGGCATCAACAAAACCTACTGGAGAGACAGGTTTGTCTCCCAGAGGGTGCCCCATCACTGGAATAGACTTCAAATATACTTCAAACAGAGTACCTCACTGACCCTCTTCAATTGCAACCTTGATGAGTGGATAGGAAACCACAAATTTGTCTCAGGGGGTCCACCTGTGTCACTCATTGACAGGGGTGACAGGTGCTGACTGAGGTTTCTTTTTTGGGGATAAAAATTTTTGGCTAGGCTTGTAAGGTCCCCATGGCCATTAGTCTAGTAACCTCCTATGATCCTATGAAAAGTGGTAACATTTTTGGGGTCCTGAATACTGCATGTGATATAAATATTACAAAATGCTACACTTCTGAGCCATTATTTGATGTAAAGACTATGTATAAAATATTGTTTCTTTTAGAGCAATACGATAATGCTGTACACAAGGCAGGGGACAAATTCCTTCATGTTGGATAAATGGGTCATTATAAGACCAATTAAGGGATTAATTTTTGTGTGTGTGTGTGTGTGTGTGTGTGTGTGTGTGTGTGTGTGTGTGTGTGTATATATATATATATATATATATATATATATATATATATATAATATGCACACATATATATATATATATATATATATATATATATCTATATATTATATATATATATATATATATATATATATATATATATATATATATATATTTTTTAATTTATTTTATTTTTATTTTATATTTGTTAACCGGGGGTGTCTGACTGAGCCGAAAAGGCCCCTTTTCAGCAGAGGCCCGGGGAGAAAAGCTCCACAAAGAAAAATTACAGACACATTTAGTTATTTAGACATGATTAGTATACACACAAATTAAAGGAGACATGTTTTTACAGTGGTATGCGGCACATAAACAGTTACAGTGGAGAGAACAAACAAAAAAATATTAATTTTAAAAATAAAAGTAATTAATAGATTTGTGGTGTACAGCTGAAATTTGGAACATAAGTAGAATACATACATAGTACGCAGGTACAGTACACACATTGTAGATTAGTCAGTGTTTGTGAGTAAGATTGAAAACTATTATCAAGTGCTCTGGATTTTGTATGTATGTGTTATCCGCTTTTACTAGCCTGGGGAGCAATCATGGCACTGCCAACTTTGCTTGAGATGTTGCTTGATGAGGTCTTTAAAGGAGGCTTTGGATGATGTGTTTTGAATGCTAGTAGGGACAGAGTTCCATTTTTTAGCCACTGAACTACTATATAGTGCATCTCCAAAGCTATTGTAGCTGTTGGTGACTTCTAGTAGTAGTTTGCTTGATGATCTAAAAGGCCTTTTGGCTGAGTGATATTGTACTAGGTTTTTGAGGGCAGGACAACTTATTGGGGAGGTAATAGATAGAATGACAGAGGCAGAGCAGATTGTAGGTTAGGAAGTTGGGCAGTTCAAGCCAGGCTTCCATTTTGCTTAGTTCAGTTTTGTTGAGATTAGTCAGAATGGGAGATGTATAGAGTAGGGTGGATAGAAGTTGGGAGCGAGCAATGGCTGATCTTGTGTTGTTGGTAAGAAATGGTTTGATACGGTAGAGTGACCCCAGTTTGGCATGTACTTTTTTAATAGTTAAGTT
>NC_056744.1:1277635040-1277640040 GCF_019279795.1 Protopterus annectens
AAATGTAGGGGCAGACAAGCAGGTAGGACTACTAGTTTACTAGACATTGATGTGACTAACCTCCCTTTAAAAGGTGGAGTTTTCATGAAGAAAACCTTAAGCGATTGAAGCATAGACAACATTGCAGTGCTTCTTACCACAAAGCAAAATTTAGTAGATCTACCGTCTGCAACCATATGGCTTATTGATGGGACATATTTTGTCAAAAATAGTGATGTTAGACAATTGTACACAATACACACTTTTGTGAAATGCAGAGCATATAGTAAAAGTGTAACACTGGTGTATTGTATAATGGCAAAAAAATCACTAAAGTCACATAATTTTCTTTGGTGTGGTCTGCTTAATTTAATGTCTATGGAAGGTCTTGAATATTAGCTTAGATACATACTGTGTGATTTTAAAATTGCCATGCTTAAGAGTATCAAAGCAAACTTTCAGGATGTCATATCAAAGGGATGTTTTTTCCACTTTGGCCGTAATTTGTGGAAGAAAGTTCAGAGCTTGGGATTGGGCAGCTTGTACAATTCAAACATTAGGTTTCAGCTTGCTGTAAAACGATTGGCTGCCTTAGCTTTTCTTAATGAAGATGACGTTATTACAACATTTTAGGAAGGAAAAAAGAATTTCCCCACTGAAGGTGAACAGCTTCTTCTTTACTTTACAGAGTGGCACAGTTTGGGTAGGCCACATAACTGTAGTACATGACACACAGCTCAATTTAGGTTTCCTCCAGTATTTCCTGTCTCCTTTTGGAACATCTCAATTTTGAATGAGCTGTGCCTGGCAAGTACACAGAATAGTGTTGAGGCTTGGCACTGGCATTTTAAATGCTTGATTAGCAAATATATGTCAGACATAGTGTGATGTTAACTATTGCAAGGGAGCAAAATAGAGTGGATGAACTACATTTACGTATGGCTGCAGTTTGTCCCCCTTATCCAAAGAAACGAGCTTTACTGAAACAGCAAACTCAATTTCAAACCATTTTTGATCACAGGCAAAAGTATTCCCCAGTTGAATTTGTGACAGCTATATCTTATTTACTACGAATGTAGATGACTACATGGATTTCACTTGTATATATTGTACAGCACATGAAAGTATATTAAAGTCCAGTTTCAAATAATGCACAACCTTCACAGTTGGCAACAGATGGTTGCTTTAGTCCTTTTTTCACAATTATTTCACTCAGAGTTGGTGTATCATATCTGCTTTTCTTGTTTTCAATGAAATGTCATTCTGACAAATGTATTTTCGCATAGGTGAAGTTTCGTAGTACTGTGCCTCAATTTTCTGTTTTTTGTAAAGTGTATTTTCGATCTAAAGCAGTAGACCCACATATATATATATATATATATATATAGCTAGATACACACACACACACACACACACACACACACACACACACACACACACACACACACACACACACACACACACACACACACACACACACACACACATACAATATTTCTTAGCGAAATTATCTCTGTAGTTTTGTGCAAAAAAAGACACAGCAATAGCATTTAAACATCATTCCTGAGCATCTAATGCATGCACAACAAATTAGATTACTAATACAAATTTAACTACATATTTAAAACAACTCATTATGTATAATGCAAAATTAATTTAATGTACTGGTGCATTCAGCTCATACAAGTAATAATTAACTTTCCATCTGAAAATAATGGGAAATATATATTTTTCACTGAAATGAATTGCATAGTCTGTCAACTGTTCAATATGTTAACTTTCCATCTGAAAATAATGGGAAATATATATTTTTCACTGAAATGACTTGCATAGTCTGTCAACTGTTCAATATGTTTTTTTTCAGGATCTTCTTTCAAAACTATCTCCTTAAGTGCAACTATACCTTAAACTCAACTTTTCCTCACCACAGTATGCATTTTCCTCCCTACTAAAATGATAACTGCACCGTTACAAAGAAGTAGAATGTGATTTAGCTATTTATCCCTTTGTGTGCCATTTCTGTACTATTCAGCTAATCCAATGCCTTCCACTGTATCTAGGCATAAAGTCTCATAATACGTTCTTCTAGAGCTACTGTCCCTGGCTTCTCCATTTCATTACCAATTAGATTTAAGAGTTTGGCACAGGAAGATCCCACTAAGAAATGTATTTGTAGCTATCCCTTCTCTTTCTTCTGCTGGAAACTGAAACTTGTTAAGTCTCTGGAGCATTTAGTAAAAAACAGATGGAGGTTCGGGAACCACCCAGACCAGGAACCACACAAGCCAGAGTCCACCACTGAAATGAATTTATTGTAGCAACAAGAGCAGTCAAGCGCTTTTGTCTTGCCTCAAAAATGAGTTAAACATTGTTTGTTCTAAAATTGATAGCTGTCTCTATGACATGGTCATGCAGGCACAGACTGATACAGACACATGTGATTACCCTTGTAACAACCATACAGTAGTAGCGGGCATCTTTGGAATACCCAAAATTTACAAAGATATGCATAATCCACCCTTGAGACCGATAGTGGATGCTGGTAGAAGTAAGACCTTCTACAGAGTAAAATATGTGGGCAGTCTGCTTAAACCATCGGTCAGTGTGGTTACACACATTTATAAAGACTCCTGAGACTTTCTGTCCAGGTTATCTATGCTCAAGTCTTCAAATGACTGTATTTTGGTCACTATTGACGTCCAAAATTTATATTCAGTCATACCCCACAAGGAGGGACTTGACTGGATGGAAAGTATTCTTTCTGATTTATGAATTTTGGACAGCAACGACATCAATATGGTAATCACACTCATGGAATTGGTCTTAATCAACAATTTCCTTTATTTTGAAGGTCAACTGTTTAAACAAGCAAGTGGTGTTGCAATGGGGGCTTCCTGTGCCCCGAGTTTTGCCAATCTTGTTATGGCATACTGGGAGAAGCACTTTGAATTCAACAGCCCCTTTGCCAACTGTTGGTCATTTTACACTCAGTTATTGGATGATATTTTTATTGTTTGGACTGATTTATTAACCAAACATGATGAATTTGTGGAGTACATCATTGGTAATATACCCTTTTTAAAATTTACCCACATTATTGATCATGATAGAATGGCCTATTTGGATGTTATGGTTCTTAAAGACTATTTCAATGGGTTTTTTTGTTCCAACATCTATTGTAAAAAAATAATTTTTTCCAACTCCTACCTCCATTTTGACAGTTGACACCCCAGATTTAAAAAAAATAGCGGTAGTCAAAGGACAATTGGTCCGACTTGCTCGCATGATTTCAGATGATGCTACTCATATGGTGGAGATAGATAAAGTGTTGGATATGTTTAGTAAAAGAGGCTATCCACCTGAGTTGTTGGAAACTATCAAGGATGAAGTGTATGAAAAAAAGGAGCAAGGGTATGTACCAACCTCTGCTTCCAGTTCATGATGGTTCTAATCATGGTGTAGTAATCAACAGGAATGTGACCAATGCTCAGCAGACATCTAGTGTACCATCTGAACGTTCACTGATTATTACTTTTTCTGTCAACAGTTATGACATCATAGAAGTGGTGAACACATTTTGACTGATAATCATAATTATCACTGAAGGTAAAGAACTGTTTGGCAACAAGCCAAAGGTAGTTTTTAAAAAGGGTAGGACCTTTAAGAACCTCCTTGAAATGAAAAGTGGCAGTGTATGTACTAGTAAACCCAAGGGTATGTTCAAATGTAATCATTGTAACTGCTGTCAGCATATTTTAATATGTCAGTCATTTTTCATCAAGTACAAGAAATTTGTGGTCAAAAAGCATTTCATCGATGGGGTGGTGTATGGAGCCCTTTGTCAATGTTGCAAAGCATTCTATATAGGAAAGACTTGTACATTAAAAGAGAGAATTTATGAACATTTGAATGAAATCAGAAAAGAAAAGACAACAAATGCACTTTATAGGCAGATTCTAGCCTTTCCTAACCATTACTTTAAGTTTGTAGTGATTGACTACTCTGAATGTGATCCAAGGGATTTCAACATTGATGGACATCTCAACAAAAAGGAACTTATTTGGGTTTTGATGTGTGATGCTCTTACCCCATGGACTCAATGATTGTTGTTCCATCACCCCTATAAGTGAAAAAGTTTGGAGGGGTAATAATGGGTGCACAGAAACTTACTCCACCAGGTCAAGCTCTCGTTTTTTAAAGTATACATTTTGCTTTTTGCAGTTTTTTTGTATATTTGAATTTTGATCTGTTTTTTTTACATTATAACAGTGTATCAATTTATTGGTTGGTTTTAATCACATGATGCTCAGCTTTAATATTTATAGGCTTGTTTTAACTTGATTAGCAGTTCTGAAGAAGTCTTGCTGCAAGACAAAAGTGCTTGACTGCTCTTGTTGCTACAATAAATTTATTTTGGTGGTGGACACTGGCTTGTATGGTTCCTGGACCTCCATCTGGTTTTTACTGTTCTTGTTTCTTGGTTTCTCTTTGTTTGATTTGTCTCTGGAGCACTTAGGTTTGTCCAGGTGGTTGTGATGTAAAGCATTATAGCATTCAATACTCTTTTCAAAGGTAAACCGCACTTGTAAAACAGGTGATTGATTATCTCAGGCCCTGAGGACAGGAAACATGAAAACTCCAGGTGACAAAGAAAGTTGGTAGGTGGAGATACTTTAGCTAAAGAAGGTTTTACTCATTCACAGAAGCTGTGTAGATGCAGATCTGTTTAGATGATGGTAAAGAGATTCACAGACACATTTAAAACTCTAGAATACTCTGTCCAGAAACTCTAAAATGAGGAAACATTTCAAATTTCACTAATTCTAAACAGAAAGATTGTACAATAAGAAGTAAAATGAATGGTAAAAAGTCAAACCATGGGGTTAGAGAGCAATGAGGGACAAAAAACTTATAGTTAAAAAATAATCACACCTTTATGGTGCCATCCATCTGGCAATTGTGGGGTAGAGAAAACAGTAAGATAATAATAACCACTTAGAATAACACAGGGAAAGTAGTAC
>NC_056744.1:1277645040-1277682540 GCF_019279795.1 Protopterus annectens
CCCATGTTTGCCCGTACTTCTTAGAAGTAGATGTCAAACAATAGGGGCCAAGGACTGAGCCCTGTGGGACACCACTTGTGACCGGCTTGGAGTCTGACATAGCGCCAGCAACTCTAACCCTGTGGGTTCTGTCCTTAAGCCAGTTTGCAACCCATCTTGTGACATATGGGTTTACATTTAAGCTGGTAGTTTTTCTACAATACCAGTGGGGTATTGTGTCGAAAGCCTTTGCAAGGTCAAGGTAGGCTGTATGGACTGCCTTTCCCTCATCAATGGCCTTGGTGACTGTTTCAAGAAGTCGACCAAGTTCAAAAGGCATGATCTTCCTTTGACAAAGCCAAACTGGGTCGGGTCCAATGTCTGTAAGTCCCTATATCTTTGTTTATGAGCTCCATTATGATCCTCTCCATAGCTTTGCAGACTAGACTTGTTGCTTATGGGGCAGTAATTACCAGGGTCTGTAGAGGCGCCGCCTTTGTGGAGTGGGACCACAGTTGCCGTGACGCCACTCCTTGGGCACGTATCCTGTGGTAAGGCTGAGATTAAACAGCTGCCTTATGTGCAGGTTTAATTCCTCATTTAGCTCGTGTAGCACACAGCCGGGGACACCATCCGGTCCCATTGATGCTGTGTTTTAGCTTTAGAGAGAGCAGCTTTCACCTGCGCATTTGAGATGTCCGGGAGGCTACACTCGGCTGGGATAGTTATCTCTCCTTTAGGGGAGAGGGGTGAAGTTTGCACTGAACCTGTCTGCCAGTATGTTGGCAATGTCTGTGGGTTCAGTGATTTTTGTATCATTTTGGACTAATTCTGAGCATATCTGGGAGTTTCCACCCAGGTTCCTAACATAGCTGAAAAAGGCCTTATGATTGTCCTTTGAATCCATGGCAATTTTTCTCTCAAAATTGGCCTTAGTTGATTTTATGAGTGCTCGTATTTTTTTACTAATAATGATCAGGGGTGACTTCCCTTTTATGGATTTTGTTCTATCATGTAATAGCTTTCTCCTCTTATTGTAAAGTTTGTTAATGGCTGGGGTCCACCAGACTGGACGTTTGCCCTTTGTGGAAAGAGTCTTGGTTTTATTTGGGATTGCCTGATCCATGCATTCCTGGAGGTGTTCATAGAAGGCATTTGTAAGGGCTTCCACAGCTTGGGTTGTGGTTTCCACTGGCTCAGGAGCCTTGAAGGATACCACACCAGTCTTGAGTAGTGTGAAGTTTGCTTTAGAGAAGTACTTCACTATGGTCTTTTTTGTTTGGGGTGGGGGCGGGATGTGGATTTCCAGTGAGATTAGTTTATGATCAGATCTCACCAATGAGGGATATACTTCTGGTGTGGAGCATTTTGTCCCCATGTTTGTGACAATGAGATCTAGTATATTTTCTCCTCTCGTGGGAACAGTGACTAGCTGTTCCATGGCATTTGAATTTATGAACTCCAGGAACCGTTGGGCTAGAAAGTTAGGGCTTGAGTAATGTTCCCAGTCTATATTCGGGTAGTTGAAGTCACCCAATATGATGGTGTTTGGAGATACATTTATACCCTCCAGTGTCTTCAGGAAGGCTGTGTGGGGTTCCTGAGATTGAGAGGGTGGCCTGTAGCATGCTACAATTTGTAGAGCAGTTTTGCCTATGGTTAGTTGCACCTGGATGGTTTCGAAGCTTCATGCATTGCCACCAACCTGGAGGTGTGGGTATCCTTTATGAATATGGATACCCCCTCCTTTGTGGTGTGGTCTGGGTTTTGGGGCGGGCATGATATGAGGTAAAACCTAATAGTGCTGGGGTGCTCTCAGGAGCCTTGAACCAGGTTTCAGTTACAGCACAGACATCGATGTTCTCCATACTGAGAAGGGCCTCGAGTGCATGCATTTTGAGATTTAGACTTCTGGCATTGAGCAGCATTACCCTCAGTTTCTTCCCATTTTTGTTTTCTAGGGTGGTAGGTTTAGAATTTGAGCCTTGCCTAAAAAGACACTATGGGGGTGGCAAGAGCCTTAACCAATATCCGAATCCCAGGGTGACAGGTGCAAGCCGTCCCTTGCGAAGCAGCGTGGCTTGTCAAGCATGTCATCCCAGGCAGACAGACACTGGATCCCCTTTGAATGACACCAGACATTAAGCCAATTGTTAAAGCTGATCATCTTGTCTCTATATTGTGGCATCATTCTTGGTGAAGGAAGGATACTGCTCAGGGTTAGGGTCATACCTGCCTGGGCTACATAATCAGAGAGCTCCTCTATGTCTCTTTTCATGTAGTCCAGGGAGGTACATCTCAGGTCGTTCACACCAGCATGGACAATGACTGTGTCATATTTGTACTTGCCGTGGAGTGACCCGAGTTCTTGTGTTATGTGGCGGATTCTAGCGCCCGATAGGCAACTTACTGTGACCCTCTCCTTGTTCAGCCTGGTGAGTGGGACGTCAGTGTGTCTGACTATGGAGTCACCTATGACAAGTATGTTTGGTGTTGTATTTGGCCTTAAGGGCTATGACTGCTTTGCACACTGCTTTTGTGGTTTATGTGTTGCTTGTGGGGTGTCTTGAGGTAGCAGTTGTTTGGGTGTCTGCTTTGGAGGCCTCTGCTGTTTAGGTAAACCTTGAGTATGTCTTTGTGTGTTTATGTGTTTGATTCAGTGGAGTGGTAGCATTATGTGAGGCTGGTTTTGTGGTGTGTGTAGTTGCCTTCTCCTCCTGTCTGGTCTTGCCAGTCCTGAGTTGAGAGAGCTCAGCCTCCAGTTTGGCTAAATAGCTGCATCTCTCGCAAGTATTTGTGTTATGTGGGAGGAGGAGAGGGTTGTCTGTGTACATGAGGCAGTTATAACATTGCCACAAGATTCCCAGATTCACCAGCTGGACCGGAGAGGAGATTGACAACTGACCTTTGGACATGCTAGAATAATATTGGGAAATCCTTAATTGAAAACAAGGGCCAGTGGGGAGTGAGGGTGTAGTGCTTTTAATTTTTAGTGCTGACTTATATAATTGCTTTAGTGAGCAAGTGCCAGGTAACTTGAGTGCAATGTGTTACAAGTAACTAAATGCAAAACGACAAACAGTAACTTTCTTTCAAGTGAAACAAGGAAATAAGTACAGTAAGCAATGCAGATATCACTAGTGATCCACAGAAGCACTGAGAAGTTGCGTATTAGGTGGAATTAGCTTCAGGGAAATAACAAGCAAACAAACAACAAGCATATAAACAAAGCTAGATTCAGCAGGCCTGGATCTAGTCTATGCTAGAGCAAACAAGGTGTACCAATTTCAGTAAGATACAGTTCAAATATTCAGGCACTATAAACCTTTAACCAGAAATTCCCAGCTCAGAAGGGCAGAGTCCAGCCTCTTCTCCCACAAGAGTGCAGACCACGAACCTTCTTAATGTAAAATAACTGGCCTGAAGCCCAAGTGCCTAAACCAGAACTAATACACTTGGACACTGGGCTCTCAATCAGCAGTTCCCAACTTAGAAGGATGAAAGCTACCTGTCCTGCCACCACAGTGCTTGCCACAAACCTTCCTAATGTAAAACAACTGGTCTGAAGCCCAAGTGCTTAATCCAAAAGACTTGAATGATAGCTACACTTTAATCAAGTTACAACCAAGCAGTAATAAATACCATTGAATACTTTAGAGAATGTCTGGATTAGTGCTCAAGTTACACAAACAAAGCTAGATCCAGCAGGCCCGAATCCAGTCTAAGCCACAGCAAACAAGGCGCACCAACTTCAGTAAGAAACAGTTCAGATATGCATGCACTATAAGCCTTTAACCAGAAATTCCCAGCTCAGAAGGGCAGAGTCCAGCCTCTCCTCCCACAAGAGTGCAGACCACGAACCCTCTTAATGTAAAATAACTGGCTTGAAAGCCCAAGTGCTTAAACCAGAATTAATACACTTTTAGAATAACAGACACTGAGCCCTCAATCAGCAGTTCTCAACCTAGAAGGATGTAAGCTACCTGTTCTGCCACAACAGTGCAGACCACAAACCCTCTCAGTGCAAAACAACTAACTGGTCCGAAGCCCAAGTGTTTAAACCAAAAGGCTTAGAATGAGTTACACCAAGCAGTAATAAATACAATAGAGTAATTTTAAGATGATGCAAAAGTAAAATGAAGTAGGTAGAAACACAAGTACAGTAAAAGCAGATGAATTTTTTTTTTAATCTGAACAAGTGCTGAGATAAAAAAAAAACAGATTTGAGTGCTGAAACTAGAAAACTGGCTAGTTATAAGAAAAAAAACAAGATAGAAGGCTTCCCTCAACACAGAAGGGCTTGGGGGCTCAGAAGCCTACAAATAGTCTATACCACTTAACAAGAAAGGCAGGAAATAAGCTTAATTTTTTTTTCTATTTCCCAGATGCTCTCTTTGTACACAGTAGGAGTGCCTGAAATCAGAATATGATCTCACTGCACTCAGTTGAGTGAGCAAATGAGATGGGCCCAGAGGCAGGCTGAGGGGCGGGCAGTTTCAATGCCACTAAGATTAACACCAAAACAAAAACACGGCGGGTGGGTGGGAATAACTGAAGAGCAGAATAACTTCAGTTAAATATTCCTTCAACACTCCTTCATACACAGTTTAAATCAAATTAAATACTGTATTTTTTTTAAAAAAAAGTGCAGATAAAGGTACTTAAATTCTCTTATACGTCCAGTTGAATATAACCAAGTTCTTAGCTGGCCAAAGCTTAGGTTTTAAAGCAGGAATTATTTCACATGCACCAGTTAAATATGCAAGGAAAGGAAATCAAAGAATGTGGCTACCCCCACACCTGTAATTACTAGCAAATAACAAAATTCAGCCAACACTAGCTTCAGTTCAAGTTACTGAAGAGCAGAATAACTTCAGTTAAATATTCCTTCAACACTCCTTCATACACAGTTTAAATCAAATTAAATACTGTATTTTTTTAAAAAAGTGCAGATAAAGGTACTTAAATTCTCTTATACGTCCAGTTGAATATAACCAAGTTCTTTGCTGGCCAAAGCTGAGGTTTTAAAGCAGGCATTATTTCACATGCACCAGTTAAATATGCAAGGACAGGAAATCAAAGAATGTGGCTACCCCCACACCTGTAATTACTAGCAAATAACAAAATTCAGCCAACACTAGCTTCAGTTCAAGTTACTGAAGAGCAGAATAACTTCAGTTAAATATCCCTTCAACACTCCTTCATACACAGTTTAAATCAAATTAAGTACTGTATTTTTTTTTTAAAAAAGTGCAGATAAAGGTACTTAAATTCTCTTATACGTCCAGTTGAATATAACCAAGTTATATATATATATATATATATATATATATATATATATATATATATTTATATGTGTGTGTGTGTGTGTGTATGTGTGTATATATATATATATATATATATATATATATATATATATATATATGTGTGTGTGTGTGTGTGTGTGTGTATATATATATATATATATATATATATATATATATAATATGTGTGTGTGTGTGTGTGTGTGTGTGTGTGTGTGTGTGTCTGTGTGTGTATATGTGTGTGTGTATATATATATATATATATATATATATGTGTGTGTGTGTGTGTGTGTGTGTGTGTGTGTGTGTGTGTGTGTGTGTGTGTGTATGTGTGTATATATATATATATATATATATATATATATATTTATGTGTGTGTACGTATGTGTGTGTGTGTGTGTGTGTGTGTGTATATATATATATATATATATATTATATATATATATATATATATATATATATATATATATATATATATATTAATGTGTATGCATGTGTAGTATGAAAGGCAATCTTAATTATGCTTTGTTGATCAAGTTAGTCCTACTATACTAGTAACCTCTTTTCAGGGGAGACCCAAGGCTCTATTTAAACCATTAGGGGAAGTTTGGCCAGGGTATCAGGGAACTACCACTACTCATCATTGTTGCAAGTGGGATCCATTTTGTATGTGCACTTCCTGTTTCCGTTCCGGGCACAGTGGCAGTCCAGAGAAACAGGGAGGTAGAGGGACAGATAAAGAGATAATGGAGTGGTGAGAGAAATAGAGAAAAAGCCACTATCAAGACCAAAGAATGTGTACAGGTTTCTGAGGAGATGTATCAAAGAAATATGTTTGATGGAGATGAGTCAATAAATG
The DNA here is from genome assembly GCF_019279795.1 of Protopterus annectens. Lineage (NCBI taxonomy): Eukaryota > Metazoa > Chordata > Ceratodontiformes > Protopteridae > Protopterus > Protopterus annectens. The sequence continues at coordinate 1,277,651,182 of NC_056744.1, forward strand.
ATGGATGTATAATTATAACCCTCCACTTGGGAGTGTTGCTGGATGATTTACTTAAAGAAATAGTGATGCAGAGTGAGCCAGAAAGTGAAGGAGATGCTTCTTGGGGGGACATTATGGAGAAAATACAAAAGGAGGACACAGAAACAATTCTGAAGAATAGTAGTGAGCTGGAATATAAACCATATGCAGAGACAGTAAAAGAAGGCAAAAGGGGAGCAGCAGAAAATCAAAAGGTAAAAGAAAATGAAAAACAGAAGTTCATGGTAAGGGTTCAAAGTATAGAAGACAAATAAATGAACAGATATGAAGTGTGAGGCAATTTAATAGCTCCTTTGGGTATAAAAGCACATGTGGCAAGAACATTTATTCTTATTAATAAAGAGAATTTTGTGACAGTATACCTGAGATTGTATTTTCAATGGAAAATATTTTTGGAGAATATGAAAAAAAGAAATACTATAACCTATGGAATCTTTTTGTGATAAAAGCATGTAAAAGGGAAACAAAAAATAAAAACCATTTGCAATTTCAAACAGAGGTGGAAAGAGAGACTTTGAAAGAACATTTGAAAACTTTATATAAGGAGGTGTTGGACACTGCAAAAGTTAATGATAAAAAGGGTTTATGGACTGGCAGATGGGATTCTAATATTGTGCTAAAAATAGCAAAAGAAAAAAATATATACACACACCAAGCATAATTGTGGAGAGGAATAGGGGCATCATAAAATACTGGGGAAAACCCAAAGCATGTTTTTTTTTTGTTTTGTGGAAAAGGACATTTGATAAGTAACTGTGATAAAAGAACAATTTTTTATTTTGGGGCTAATGGGACATGATGTAAAAATGTGACTTGGAATATTATAAATGTAACAAAATTGGACAATAATGAATAGATTGTAAAAATAAAAGTAAGAATAAGGAAAAAGAAAGAGAAAGAAAAGATGAGATGAACAAAGAGAAGAAATTTTAGAAGTAGTAGAAATAGAAGAAAAATTAGATGAAAATAAAAGTAATAAAGACAATATAGAGGAACATTCTGAAATAAGTGATACAGAAGACATAAATTAGGAGATAGTAAAAGAAAAAGAAAAAAATATATTGGTAAAAGACAGAAAAACAAAATTTAAAGGTACAAGTACAAAAATAAAATGAAGGAAGTGGATGAAAAAAGAATACATACAACTGAAGGTTGGGGATTGGTATAATGGCTTAGGTGTTTACCTTACAGTGTTTGATTTTCACCTTTGAGAGGGAACTTGGATAGGCTTAGAAAGGTCCATTAAGGCAGATTACCTTGTAATTAGCTACCAACCTATGAAACCATGAATGCAAAAGGAAAAATAAAAAAATTGAGTGCTTTCTATAAATGTGAATAGTATTAAGAATACAGTAAAAAGGATTTTGGAGTGGTATAATACATGTGATAAAGGTAGTCTGGAATCTGGGACATGAAAGATGTTCTGAAATAGCTGTTTTCTGTAAAAATATTAGATGTGATTTTAGTAAAAATAGGCAGCTCAATCCCTGTAGATTTAAAATGGAAAGAACAAGTATATAGAATTATAACATTATATGGTTATACCAATTATAAAGAAAGGGAAAGCTTATTTCATCAGATTTTAGACTATATATTGATAAATATGAATATTATAACAGGAGATGTTAACTGTGATTTATGAGGTAAGCATAACAAGAAATGATATTATATAAGAAAATGTTAGAAGTTATAAGATGTGGTGAGTTAAAACTTTGGGGCAAATATTCACGGACTTACAAAATGGGTATGTATAGAACTGAAACAAATCATTTTATAGTATCTGAAGATTTAGTTATTGGAGAAGGGGTTGTAGTTGAAACAGGATTTTCTGATCATCTTGCAATATGACTAGAGATAAAGGAAAACAAGGAATATATAAAAATAGGAAAGGAATAAAAAGAATAGATGAGAATGGATGGAATGAAGAAGGAAAGAAATTAATAATACAGTTATGGACAGATCATATTACTATGAGGACATTTTATAAAAATGGTCTGAATGGTGGATAATATTTAAGGTAAAATCCAAAAAAAATGTTTTTAACTGTGTCAAAATGATTTGAGAAAAATAGAGAAAGAAAAATATAAAAAAAAAGAAATATAACAATGCACTGGAAGATTTAGAACATAATGATAGAATGTACTTTGACAAAGAAAAGGAATTGAATGAAGGATGTCAAGAAAAAATACAAAGCTGTTATTTAAGCAAATATATTTTTACAAGGAAAAAGAAGTATCAAGTTACTTAAACGGGTCTATATTAACACACCAAAGTTTTACAACATTGAATGTTCGAATATCGACCCTAAAACAGCGAACGCTGAAAATAGTGAAGCTGCAGAACACCAAATTTTTTCCTAGGGAAAGAATTCTGTTGGCCGTTTCTGTGGCTTTGCTATTTTCAGCACTGTGGTGGAAAGTTATGGGTTGGGTTCAGGTAAGTGTGCAATTGGGTGGATGTTAGGGTTAGGGCATGGGTTAGGTGAGTTAGAGTTAGGGCTCGGGTGAGGAGTGTGCGATAGTGACAGACTTTAGGGTTAGGGCGGGGTAGGTGAGTTAGGGTGCGGGTCAGGTGAGTGTGCGATAGTGATGGACCTTAGGGTTAGGGTTTGGGTTAAGGTAAGTGGATAGATAGTAGTGTATGTACAGTTTAATGTAGAGTTAGATGTAGGATTTCTAGTGTATGTGTGTGGATTGCTGTTTTTTTGGTGTGCTTGTGCTGTGTGTGTGTTTCTCGGAACAGCAAATTTTTTCCCAGGGAAAAAATTCACTGTTCCGGGTGTTTGAGATATTAAGCTTTCGCTTAAAAGGGATCAATGAATTAGCGTTCGCTTTTGTAAGCTTTCGCTAATTCAGTATAGACCCACTTAAACAGCTTAGTAAAGGAAGATGGTAATATAATGAGAGAGAAATAAAAAGTGTGAAAGGAGAAATCAAAAGAACTCTGGAAAATATTATGACTAGTGTAGTACAATATATACAGGAAATGTTAAAAGAAAAAAGAAGGTAGTGAAAAAATGGAAAATTTAAAAAGTTAACAGAAAAAAAGAATAAGGAGTTGGAAAAAGAGATTTCTTTATATGAGCTAGATAAGGTGTTAGGACAAGTAACTACAGGTTTGGCTGCATGACTAGATGGAATAGGGTATGAAATGTATAAAAATTTAAGGGACTGGCAAAAAAATATTTTTTGAAGATTTTGAATGAATGGTTAAATTAAGGTTTTATAGGTTCATAGGTTCATAGGTTCATACTAGGCTGTCTGCCCTAGGGCATTTATAAGCCTAGCCAGAGTGTGTTTGGCTTTCGCCACCCATTTTAAATAAATTTTGCTATGCCTTTTTTCGAGGTTAGTATACTGTGCCTCTGTCTAACAGTGACACAGAAGTGATACCCGGGGTAAACCTATGATCTCCCATCCACTCATCAAGATTCCTCTTGAAGAGAGTCAGTGAGGGACTCTGCCTAACCTGGACTGGGATTTTATTTCAGAGTGAAGGGAGCCTCTGGGTTATGAATCTGTCCCTCCAGCATATCCTATTTATTTCAGTGCTGAGGTTCAAGTCTCTCGAGCGCATAGCTCGATGGGATTTGGATTTTCTGAGGTGCAGCATGTCCATTAATTCTGGGTTGGACATGGCTTTATACATCAGGCACAGATCGCCTCTGAGCAGGCGGTATGCCACTGAGTAGAGCTGGAGTTTCTTTAACCGGGCAGCATATAGCATCTGTTTGAGCCCTTTGATCCTCTTGGTGAGGTACTTTTGGGGTCTTTCCAGTTGCTGCAGGTGTCTGGTAAGGTACATCCCAAAAGGGGCATTGTACTCAATTATGGGCCTGATGAGGGATGAGTAAAGAGGCACGATGACCTCCCCTGATCTAGATGTGAATCCCTTCATGATTAGGTGGGCTATATAAAATGTTTTTCTAACCACTTTGCCACATGGTTGTCAAATGAAAGATTGCTATCAACTTGTGTCCCCAGGTCCCTAATGACTTCTTCTGTACTTAATGGATTACCACCTATGTGGTAATTTGTGGTCACTTTGTTTTTGCCAAAGGGGATGACTATACACTTTTTGGCGTTTAGCTTGAGGCCATGGCTCTGGCACCAGTTGTCTGTTTCTATGAGGCCCTTTTGGAGGATGCTTGTGTCGGCTGGAGAGTCGATTATTGCACCTAGTTTGCAGTCATCTGCGAACTTGGTCAGCCACAGTCCTTTCGTGCTGGCCTATACCTCCGAGAAATATATACCGAACAAGAGAGGTCCCAGGACTGAGCCTTGTGGGATGCCACTTGTAACTGGTTTGGAGTCTGACATGGCTCCAGCAATTCTAACCATGTAGGTTCTGTCCTTGAGCCAGTTTGCAACCCATCTAGTGACATAGGGGTTTATATTTAAGCTGGTGAGCTCATCTATAATGCTCGAGTGGGGTATTGTATCGAAGGCTTTTGTGAGGTCCAGGTAGGCTGTGTGGACCACCTTCCCCTCGTCAATGGCCTTGGTGACTGTGTCAAAGAACTCAACCAGGTTTAAGAGGCAGGATCTGCCCTTAACAAAGCCGAACTGTGTAGGATCCAGTGTCTGTAGGTCCCCAATATCTTTATTTATGAGGTCCATGATGATCCTTTCCATAGCTTTGCAGACCAAGCTAGTCAGGCTTATGGGGCGATAGTTTCCAGGATCCGTTGAGGCACCACCTTTGTGGAGAGGGACCACTGTTGCTGTACGCCACTCTTTGGTTACATATCCTGTAGTAAGGCTGAGATTGAACAGTAGTTTTATGTTTGGGTTTAGCTCTTCTTGGAGTTCATGTAGGACGCAGCCCGGGACACCATCTGGTCCCATTGATGCTGTTTTTGCTTTGGAGAGGGCAGCTCTTACCTGAGCATCTGAGATGTCAGGGGGGCAGCACTCTGCTGGGATCGATATTTGCCCTTTTGGTGTGGAGGGGGGGAGAAGTTTGCGCTGATCCTGTCAGCTAGGATGTTGGCAATGTCTGTGGGTTCAGTGAATTTTTTGTCATTTTGGACTAATTCTGAGCATATCTGGGAATTACCACCCAGGTTCCTAACATAACTAAAGAAAGCCTTGTGATTATCCTTAGTGTCCTGTGCAATTTTTCTTTCGAAGCTGGCCTTAGATGATTTTATGAGTGCCCATAGTTTTTTGCTAATACTGATCAGAGATACCTTCCCTTTTTGGGATTTTGCTCTATCATGTAGTAGCTTCCTCCTTCTATTGTATAGTTTGTTTATGGCTGGGGTCCACCAGACAGGACGTCTGCCTTTGGAGGATTGGGTCATGGTTTTATTTGGGATTGCATGATCCATGCATTTCTGAAGGTGTTCATAGAATGCATTTATAAAGGATTCTGCGGTCTGGGCCATATTTTCCACAGGCCCGGGGGCTTTGAAGGATTCCACCTCAGTTTTGAGGAGTGTGAAATTTGCTTTAGATAAGTTTTTCACTGTGGTTTTCTGGGCAGGGGGTGGGGTCGGGATGTGAATATCCAGTGAGATTAGTTTATGGTCTCATCTTACCAGTGAGGGATACACTTCTGGTCTGGAGCATAGAGTCCCCATGTTGGTGATGATCAGGTCCAGTATGTTTTCCTCTCTTGTGGGAGTGGTAACAAGTTGTTCCATAGCATTTGAGTTTATAAATTCTAGGAACCTTTGGCCTAGGGTGTTGGAGCTAGAGTAATGCTCCCAGTCTATATTTGGGTAGTTGAAGTTGCCCAATATAATGGTGTTTGAAGAGACCTTCATATTTTCCAGTGTTCTCAGGAAGGCCGAGTGGGTTTCCTGGGTTTGGGAGGGTGGTCTGTAGCAGGCTATAAACTGGAAGGCAGTTTTACCCACTGTTAGTTGCACATGGATAGTCTCTGATGCTTCGTGCTGTGCCACCAACCTGGAGGTGTGGGTATCTTTGATGAATATTGATACTCCCCCTCCTTTTGTGGTTCGGTCCAAGTTTTGGGGCCGAAAAGAGTATGTATAAAGAATTATGTAGTGGAATACTTAAACTCATATGGAAGAAGGAAGATGGAAGACAATTAAAAATTGGATACTGATAGTATTGAATAATAATGATTACAAGATCTTTATGAAAATAATACAAACGATTTGAAACTAAAATGAAAATATTATGGAAGATAGTATATATATTATAAAGGGGAAGGGTAGTCAACAATTATTAATGACAGAGAAATTGTAGCTGATTTGAATAGAAAAGAAGAAGTAAAAATCATGATAGAAGACAATAATAAGGCATTTGATACAACTAAACATGAAATGTTATGGGTAATAATGAAAGAATATAATATAAGTGAGAAAGCTGGGAAATTATGTATGTCAGTGTATAGTAATAATAAAGTAAAAATACTCGTAAATGGCTGGTTAAGCCACGAGGTGCATGTGAAGAGTGGTGTAAGACAGGGATGTCCAATGAGTTGTGCATGCTTTGCATTAGTTATGAATGTGACAGTATGTGAAATAGCTTAAAATCTGAAGGAGGTGAGGTGTGTAACACTTGAAGGGTTAAGAATTCCAGTCCTGTTAATATATGCAGATGTCATTATAATAATTGCAAAAAAAAAACAAAATTTGGATAAAAGAAGTACTAATTTGAAGAAATGAGCATCTATAGGTTTTAGAGATGGCTTTAAATAAAAAGAAAAATAAAGGTTTATGTAATGTAGTAAAGCTAGAGGTATATATATTTTACAATATATGAAATTTTTGTTAGGTATAAAATCTGTGAATAGAGATATAAGTAGAATTCAATGTGAAAAAGCAATAGAAGAAATAAAACAAATCTGTCTTTTATGGTGAACATATAAATTATCATTCAGAAAAAAAGCATATTTGTTAAATTCAGTACTGATGGATAAAATGGCATATTTAGCAAGTATATTTATGTTGGCAACAGTATTTGAAAAGGAATTATTGCAAATATATATATATATATATATATATATATATATATATATATATTCATTTATATGGAGTTTTTTTAATTTATATAGGGGCTAGATTAAATTCAGTAAAAAGAAGAGTTTTGTATGTAAATAAATAGAAACAAGGTTTAGTGTTAATTAATACAGTAGTATATGCTGCTTCATTAAATTCTTTCATCTTTTTTATTTATCCACTTCAACACTTTGTACAAATTTAATGAAGCAGCATACACTACTGGATTAATTAACACTAAACCTTGTTTCTATTTATTTACAGGTATAGTAACAAAGAGTAAAAGAGAAAACAAGTGTATAAATGAAGAAATAAAATAGTACCAAGGAAAAAATATTTTTGTAGAAAATAACATTGGATTTAATATTAAAAACAGTTTGGTTCATTTACCTTTTAATAGAACAGGGATGGTAAAATGTGGTAGATGTAAATTTTGCCAATATATCGAAGTAGCTAATAAATTTTGTATTGGCAACTGTACATACTTAATTATTAATGGTAGATTAAATTGTTAGACAGCTCGTGTCATTTATCTTGCCCAATGCCAAAATTATACTAGATTCTATACAGGTAAAACTGAAAGACATTTATAAGAGAGAATTTATGAACACAAGTACAATATTTCTAAGCACAATAATTTAAATGCATTGGCAAAAAATATAATAGGAAATAGTGGACACCATTTTCCTATCTTGTCATAGAACAGGTCAATAGGGAAGTAAGGGGTGGTCCCTGGCAGCTTCACTTGGAGGAATGAGAACTGTTCTGGCAACTTAGGCTCAATGCATATGCCTTCCCCAGCCTTAATGAACAATGCTCTTTAAAATGTATTTTAAAATTGAAGGCCTTGGAGAGATGACTTTGCAGTCTCATAATATTCATGTTACATGTTAATGAGATATTATTTATGTCATTAATTATGTTTCATTATTTTTCTGAGGGGTTTGTTATAGTGTGTTTATTGATTATTGGATGCTATTTCTTTAAGTTTTTAATTAATGTATGCTATCATAGCTTAATTATTATTTAAACGGATTCTTTGTTACTGGTATTTGTCTGATGAAGTTCATGTATTGGATGTAAACGAAAGCGCTCACATAAACTTGGTTTGGAGATTACCATTGCCTTTTGTTGTTTTTTACCAGTGAATTTGTTGTCCTTTGTTCTTTGCCTAGTTAGTTGTTATAGCAAGAAGCAAATGATATTATGAGAAAGTAAATGCCAAGCTTTTTTGAAGAGACTGGTAAAAGATAAATTAATAGTAAAAAGAAATACACCATATAAAAAGAAAACTGATAGAATATGTTTATATTGTCAAGAAGAAGAAACTACTGAACACGTGTTTTTGAAATGTAAGAGTAAACCAGTTGTGGGGAAAATTATGTACAGAAACTTTTTTTGAAGATGTAAAAGAAGTGGATAAAATAAACATGGATTTGATTAAATATGAATATTATAAGACTAGAAGTAAAGAATATGTTAAAATAATAAGATAAAAGTTATTTCATGTCATGTGGGTTATATAGATTGAAAGGATAAATGAAATTATGTTTAATGGGAAATTGATTTTAGAAACAATATTAAGTAAAATCAGATGGGACTATGGAAAAGGAGTGTGGGTCTAATAGGGATGAAAATTTAGTATGATTGTAAGGAAAATTGTGCATATGTGTAAATATATATTTATAGCTATATATTTGTACATTTATAAATATTTATAACTATGCAAATATGTTGTATATAAATGAAGGACCCCCACTCTTTTCTGTAGGTATCATAGATTCTTTTACATCCACCTGAGCTACCACCAACTCAGGCAGATTGGGCTTTAGTTTAATGTCTCATTCAAAAGACATCATACTCAGGAGTACAGCACCCCCTTATTCTACACTGCAGTATCAACAATTGATCTACCTGATATGTGAGTAGAATCCATAACCTTCTACATCAAAGGAGAGTGTTCTACCTGTTGCACCGCTGACAGTGATATTTAATTACATTTTTCAGAAAACAACTGTTAAACAACAATTCTCTTAAACTATCAGTTCAGCATAGGCAACAGCTTGTCAAAAAGATATTCATTGAGTAATCAGGGAACAAAATATACCAATAGAAAATGTGCAAATTAAGCAAAAATCATATCACGCATGAAGATTAATTTTATTAGCTTTCAAGTATTCATTCACAGTGTAGGAGGTGCTGTTCTGAATAATCTACCCAATGCATTTAGTGCTGTAATAATTTAACAAACACTTCTTGTGAGGAGAGATGGGAATACCTGCTGAAAATGTAAGCATCAACACAGTTTTGTTCCAAAACCGTGAGATTATGGCATTACGTACAAGTGATAAATCCACAAGATGTCTATCAATTAGCCTTTAATTCTCCTGAGCCATATTTCAGTACAATTTTGTTTTCTTGTGCACATTCAAAGCCTTCATGTTAGAAAAGAAAACACAGAACCTAGGAGGAAATCTGGAATGCATGGTTGAATGAATCTTAACATTTTCTCAATGTCCATGTAAGTATGTGTCTTCTAAAAAAGTTTAATAAGCTTTGGATAGAATGTAGAAATATAATCTTTAATTTCTAGTAGCTACTAATAATCACAGACACTGGAAAAATGCCAATGCTATTATTTTCTTAACAACAATTTGAAATAAAGTGTTGCTGTAGCTGTGCCATGAATGAATATGTCAGTCTAATAATTCAAATCCTGAATTCTTTGGAGGTCTCTTGTTGTTTGCTACAAAGGAAGAGTGTTGCGGAGAGGTAGAAATCTTATTTTGTAGTAAGAATAATGCCACAATGTGTGTGTGTGTGTGTGTGTGTGTGTGTGTGTGTGTGTGTGTGTGTGTGTGTGTGTGTGTGTGTGTGTGTGGGCATTATGGCATTAGATGGAGGCAAAACAGATGGAATATTGAAGCACATTCAGGCCCTGGCTGTGGAGAAGGAAGCCTTGAAAGCACAGCTAGGGGAAGCTTGGAAGGGTATTGCAGCATCCCAAGAAGTAGAGGGCATGGAAAAAGTTATTCATTAGCTGCAGGATGAAATGTAGGAGCGGAGCCACATTATGGATGCATTGATTATAGTGTGAAGACTTGAGAGTAGAAGCAGGAGAAAAAATATAAGACTGATGAGATTTGTGTAGGAGGCAGAGGAAAAGGATATTTGTGGAGAAATGGCTGAAACAGACCGATTAAAGTGCCAGGTGGACAGAGGGCATAGGGTAGGAAGTCCCCTGCCCAGGATGGGTAGACTATGGCATCTTATTGTAAAGCTGCATAGTAACAGATGCAGAAGTTGGGTGCTAGTGCAGAGGACACTTAGAAAATTATTCTTGATGACTAGGAAGCAAAGACTTTGCACTCACAGAATTAATCAAATGACTGATTGGTTTTGGTGTTGCGGAAACCTAGTAAGGCAAGGATGGCAGTCAGAATAAAATACCTGGAAACATTTTAGGTAACATGGAAGCAGCAAGTTTATTGGGCTGGCACAAAGGTGAAGACAGTATCTACCTATTCTAATATAATTGTTAAGAAACAAGTATATTAAAACAGATCTAATATAGTTGTTAGGAAACAAAACTGGTGGGTATTGTCAGAAGTGTCCGCTTTGGTGCTGAGGCAAGGATAGCAAATGAAAAAACAGGGAGGTAAATGAGTGTTGGCAAAGCCAAAAAGTGATGGACATTACCCAAATGCATGATAGAGCTGGGAGAAAGAGGCTTGAAATGGCTAGTTAGTACTTCAATGAATGATAGAAATGGGGGAAAGAGACTTGAAATGTCAGGTATGTCCCCCAAGGGCATCCAGGGGCACCTGATTGTAAGAGTCCATCCAGCTCCACTCATTTGGAAGTGGTCAACAGGTCTAAATGGCTGAAGAGGGGAACAGAGCTGGCCAAAAAGGGTGGAGGAAAGTCAGTAAATGACTAAGAAAAGAATGAGGCAGCGTAGAGACTATGGACATCATCAGATCCCCATTTAATGGCAGAGAGAAAGTCAAACAGACAGGGGACACTTAGACATAGTAAACAAAATTCTGTCAAAAGGAGGATAATAGAGGTGAGAAAGTAAATAATGGACTGCAGAAAAGGGTTTGGAAGTGGCTGGAAGACCAGGTGGTAAAGGAGGAAAAAGGAAGAGGGACCATACATAAATGGGCAAAATCAGTAAAAGTAGTCTTGCTAAATGGAATCCCTTGCTCCCTGAATTCAGACAAATTATAGAATACACTGAATTCAGAAAAAAAGCTCACAAAATACCTTAAAGAAATCAACAAATGCACGTACTTTATAGACAAAGGGTAGACACCTTAAATGATATTCTAATCTCCCCAACCCGCTCTTAGACTTTTTTTGCAATTTCTACAGCAATCTATTGAATGATTTCTGCTTGTAAATAGGTACATGCATTGTCTTTATAGGTGGTTAGTTAATCAATCTTGCTACCTCTGCCTTTCATGGCAGAACTGACAATTATGCACATACAGTTGAAAATTATGGCATTATTACACAGAGACTTACAGGAATTCTGTAAGTGCAGCCAAGTACTTTGAATAGTTAAATGCTGTCTGCACTTCTCTGTGATTCAAATAATGTAACCAAATATAGGTAGGTCAGGTAGATTAGATAGCTACATACTGGCTGGTTAGGTAGTTACAACCTGTCTGCACCTCTCTGCAGTTCATTTTATGTAAATATAATTAGTTCAGGTAGATTAGATACCAGGAAATAGCAAACAAACCTCAAGGTCAAAGTACAGTTCACCAGCAAATACAATGAATAAAACAGGTAAGCACTTTCATGCAGTAAATGCACTCCTTCAGATCAACTTAATGAGCTAATTTATGTGCCTTAAGTTCAGGCTTTAAAGGTATACTAACATTTAATGCAAGAGCCCCATGGGCTTGCAGTGTGATAATCCAATTCATTTCTGCCTTCTTAACTCTATTAACTATTGGTCATCATTTTCATAATTTGTAGACCCCTGGGAATCACCTTATAGTGTGCAGGCTTCTAAATGATGTTAGTATAGCTTTAAAGCCTGTGTATCCTGTCTTGGTCTGATAAAGTGCATTTACCGCATGAAAGTGCTTACAGCTTGTGCCAATAGCTACACTAACCTAGTGATGGCTCACTGGGAGGAATAATTTATTTTGAATCTGCATAGATTTTCTACATATATCAGATTATAGAGAAGGTTTGTTGATGAGATCTTTATGTTATGAAATGGCCCTCTGCAGCGTCTGGAAGATTATGACCTATTTAGGGAACACTAGTAATTTTTTAAGATTTACTACATGTTTCTATAGAGAATCAATTGATTTTCTCGATATTAATCTGTTTTTATGTAATGGACTACATTACATAGGAAGACAACTTGGAGGAATAGTCTCTTGCACAGAACTAGCCTGTGTCCCAGACATGTTTTTCAAAATGTGGTTAAAGGGCAATCTTATAGGTATCTAGGCTACACACTAATGATGTTTTCTTTGATCAAGCAGTTGCTTCTTTACCTGAGAACTTTAAGGAGAGAAGTTATTCTAAATGTGAAGTTACTTCCAATATGAGAGCTGCTTATCATCAAAGAGTACCATGACTAAACCATACTTCTCACATAGGAGAACAGGTATGTGTAGAAAACCTATCTCGGACAAAGGGGTTAGTGTTCTGCTTACTTATAGGAATGATATAGGTAGTATTTGCAACATAGTTAATAAAAACTGGCCATTCTTGATGACTGATGAAACTATTAAGAAGGTTGTTGAGGGCAGACCATGCTTTAGTTTTAAAAATTGTTCATCATTAAAAAGGCAGCTTTGTTATACTCTTGGGGTCCTGAGAAACAATAGAACTTTGATATCTGACAGGCTGGCCACGTTTTCTTGTGGCTCTTGTAGAGCCTGCAGATATATGTCTAGTAATAAGGTTTTGTGCACCCTCTAACAAGCAAGAGATTTTAGCCCTAGGTTTTATCCAGACTGCACTACAAGAGATTTAATATATTTGGCAGTCTGTGATAACTGTGCCTCTTTCTATGTTGGGAAGACCAACCACTCTCTTAAGGAGCGGATTCTAGAGCATGTTAGGGATATACAACATAGATGCATGAATAATGCTTTAGCTAAAGATGTTATTTTTGATACACACACTTTCTCTTTCTTTGGTCTTGCAAATACTTACTAATAGTTTAAGGGGAGGGAATATGCTTACTAGAGTAGAGAAGGCAGAAATGAATTGGATTATCACCATGCAAGGTCATAGGGTTGCTGGATTAAATGTTAGTACACCTTTAAAGTCTGCACTTAAAGCAATTAAATTACTTTATTAAGCTGATTGCCTGCTACTATTTATTTGAGATGTATTTGATTGTGTATCTTGTCTTGGTCTGGTGAAGTGCATTTACTGCATGAAAGCACTTAAATGTTCTTATCTGTTTTAATAAATCTGTTTTATCGGCTGTGGATGGTTGGCTCACTTCGCTTTTATTTTATTCAGGTAGATTAGATAGCTATATACTGACTGGTTTAGTAGTTGCTTCTTGTTGGCAGTGCATTTATTATAACCACATTTTCAATACTTACTGTATTATCTCTTGACTATTAAGTAACTGCTGAAAAATTTGAATGTATATCATAGGTGCATACTAGGCTAACTGCCCTGAAGGGCCACGTTAAGCCTAGCCAATAACCAAAGTAAGAATCGAACCCTATGCTTTTTGTTTAGAGGTGAACAACTTAACCATTATGCCAAATCCACCCATTAACAATTATGCTAAACCTACCCCCACCACCAGAAGTTCATTCTTCTTATTGAAAATTATGCACTGTTTCTTAATAGCAAGAACCATGATCAGACTACTTGACATCTATATTACTGTATAACATTACAAGCTACTTTTGCTCAGTGTCTGATACCAGTTGTGCTTTTGTGTAGTATTGTGAGGTAATTGTGCTCTGTATTTTATACCAGCTGTACTTTGTAATACCACTCAACCTGCAGATACTGGGAAAAGTATAAAGGCACTTGAAAAGTAGGTACATCCATCCAAAAATCTGGTAATCTAATTAGCATAAAACTGAATACCAAATAACACACATTTCCTGCTTCCAATAGTAATGTGAGATACTACTCAAAAACACATTCAAAAACCAGAGAGTGACAGATATGATGGAAAAATACAAGCCTGTTATTAAAGAGATTGTGCAAAATCTGTAGACTTAATGAAACGTATGCAAAATTCTACTACACAATGTTATTTATTTCTGCTTCTGAAAAAGTGAGATGTAAGTTGTGTGTCTTACATTGCTATTGATGCCATTAGTATGGTAGTGTGTTTTTTGTGTACTAGATATCTTAAAAATTATGTGTGATGAGAGATGATTCAAAAAATTGTGTGAAAGGGGTAAAACAATCCAGAAAATAGGGACATATCTAAAAAAATATGTAGATCAATTACAGGGGTAAATCAGGCTTAAATATGTTCCTCTAAAACAGTGACAGCGGAGAAGAATGTATCCTCCATCTGCTCATATACTTAGCTCTGTGTTTACTGAGCATCTCTGCACCTGTACTGGGGCTGAAAAGGTCTTCAGACCAGCCCACTTACCTGGTTCACAAAGCTATTAATAAGTGAATAAATAAAACCAATGAAGTGAATCGGTCAAAGCTTGGACATTTTACTTTGCATCTTCTGTAACAGATTATGTTACATGTTAACCTTTTCTTTGCCGCATTGATGACTGGGGTATTTATAAATAGAAGAGATAAGTTGTATTCTAAGGGTTATTTTTGTTAACTGGGTTTGTATTAATAGAGTATAAGTTGCTGTAGGGGTGGGGTGATTAAAGCATATTATACTAAAAATAAGAGTTAAGAAATAAACAACAAATTAGTTTATGAAATTGTGATGACCTTAAAGCCATGACAATGAACAACAGCGTAGAAATTATAGTGATAACTAGTTATGACATCCGACATGTAGAGGACGGGTAAGGAAGCTGAGTGTCAGAAAGGCAGATGATAGAGTGTGGCCAGATGATGGGTAGTTGGACAATCATCTTAAGTGATTGCCTAGCAGTGCTGGGCATTCTTTCCAGGTGGCTTGTATATGGGGGTGGGGGTTGTGGGGGGTTAGGTGGAACATGTGTCTCCACCCAATGTTAATTGTGACTTAACCTTGCTGAAGAAGAAAGGGATGCAAAGATGGGGGAAGAGTGTTAGATTAGTCACTAGGAATGTGGAGGATGAGAAAATCTATCAAGAGAGAGAGAGTGTCAGAATAGTTTAAAGACTAGTTCAAGAGAGGTGAAAATGTTACAGGGTTTGAAGCTGAAGAAAACAGATGTTAAATTCAAAACAAGGAGCTTTAAGTAGTCCTACAAGAGTGTGTGTGTTAAGAAGTGAAGAAAGTGGAGGGATTTTGTTTGAAGAGAATATAGTTGAAATAAAAATCCAAGAAGAACTCTGAGAGAAGGGAGGGGGAAGGATAGTAATGTTCCAGAAACCTCACAAAGACAGGAAAGAGGTAACTTAATGTTTGGGTACTATAGAAATGTTGTATGATGTGGTGGGTGGATTTCAGTGTTATGACAGATCTGGCCAATGACAGGATGTTTTGGAGCAATGGATTTCATAGAATATGTCTGTGAAATCTACAGAAAGAGATGGGTTGGATGAGTGTAGTGGATGCACAGAGACTGTCAGGGAAGGATAATTTACTTTTTCAAGAAATAAAAGAAGGCAATTGAGTAGGTTGAACAGGACTTTAGTAGATATAAAGATAAAAGAAGAGTTAATGAATGCAATAATAATGGAGGGGGAGAGGGTGTTGTCAGGCCATAGCATGGTGTTACTGAATTGAGAGGTGTAGATAGTTGTGGGAAGGAGATGAAGGTGGATTCTCAGGCACTCTTGGGGTGTTAGTCAGCTAGGATGGCTGAATGGGATGATAGAATATGTCTTGAAGGAGAATGAAGGGGAAGAAAGAGGATGGGAGATTAATGAATGGGATTGAATAAAAGCAGCATGGAGATGAAGAATAACAGAGTGAAGGGGATACATGGAAGGGAGGAAGATGAGAAGGTGATGGGGACATGAAGAGAGGTTATATAAGCTACAAGATATGGAGCTGGCAATCAACAGGGAGCTAGGTGAGGGCACAGATCATTTGAACGCTCAGGTGAGAAAGTAGAAGAGTCACAAATGAAGATGGAATCAGGAAAGAATGGTACTAAAGAGTGGTGTCAGGTTGAGGTAGATATAAGTTTATTATGTTTGGAAATCACAGACCAGAAAAAGAAGGTTTGAGTGAAAAAGATCAAGAGACAGGGAGTGGAAGGAGAAATGTTCTGTAAGACCAGGGAAATCAGGGAAGAATATAGGTGATTTTATGAGGAATGTATTAGGAACAGGAGTATGAGGGGTGGGTTTTTATAAATTTCAAATGGGAGTTCATGGGAAAGGTAAGAGAGAAAAAACTGAGATGAGAGAAGAGAGAAGCCAATTAGGTATGGAATAGGAAGGCTGGGTATTGGATAGTTATCCAGATTAATTTTATAAAGGTAAACCCACCAAGTAAAAGAGATACGGGGGGTTACTTAATCATATTTTAAAGAAAAAGGAGTTGTCAGTGGTACTGTATGAGGCAACAGTTATGGTTTTATTAAAGGGTAAGAGGGTGAGGGGTGATCAAGAAATTGCTGACCAATTTATATGCAGTTATGAAGCCAAAATATTCATCAAGATGGTAGCAAAAAGATGCTAGAAGTGGTTTCCGTTGTGAATGTAGAAAAGCAGGTGGTTTCCGTTAAGAAGAGGTAATTTTTTTTTATTTCCCCCTACAGGACCAAGTCTGCGCACAGTTAGCCCATTTGTTCCTCTGTAGTGGGAGGCAAGAATCCCCTGCTCCATGACCCGAGTTGGGTGGTAGGTGGGGGTACACTTGCTGATTCTGTTTGTTGGCCTACCCAATCCTACAGTAGAGCATCACCTTTTCCTGCAGTGGCTCATCTGAACCCTGCCATGTGATGTCTACCAAGAGGAAGTATGCCTTGACATGCTGAATTCCCTTTGTATTAGAGTGTAACTTGCATATGGAGTGTGTGTTCACTATGCTTGAACTCTGTAGGATGATGACCTAGTGTTTCTGCCAGGTGTCACCTATGATGCTCTACAACCATCTCCTTTCCTTCAGGATTGGTGAACATGCAACAGACAATTACTCACATGCTCATCTGCCAGTGCCTATAGGCACCCAAGCGGCTATGGGAACTTGGTCACTTGTGCCATAGCCAGGCTTTATCCCTCAATGCCACAGAGCAGGCTTTAAAGGGACCTCATGAACATATCATTGGAGAACATTGTTGAACTTTGAAAAGAAGACATAACTGAGACGGAAGGGAGATTGGGGGGGGGGGGGTACTGATGGATAATCAAAACAAAATAAAATTCATAATGTAGGGTGGGAATATTTGTTTGATGTTTTAGGGCTAGTTATAGTAGATTGAGGTGATTTTTGGCTACAGGTATTGTATAACAGGCCATGAATTAGGGTCTTGGTCAATGAGAGAAGGTCAAAGAGGGTGGCATTAGGCAAAGACACTAGGTGAGATTGCCCACTGTATTTGATTTTATTCTTGATGTTGAAAGAAACTCCTGAAGAGAGGATAGGAGGTTAATGGGAATGTGGAAGGAATTTGGCGGTGGGAGAGGTAAAATGAATTGTATGATTTTATTAGAAGTGGATGAGCAGTTACCTCTCATCCTGGGTATCTTTAGTAAATTTGTGCTGGAGTCAAGACTTGCATTTCTGCCTAAACATCTGTAATGATTAGAGTGGGTGACTGAGAAGAGGAAGGTTTACCTTTGTATGACAGCAGTTATAAATAGTTAGGACTTGAAATGTCTGGTATGACTAAGGAAATTAGAAGGAAAAACTAGGAGAAAGTAAAGGCGAAGATTAGGAAATCACTGGACTGGTAGCCACAGAAAGTATTTATGTTAAGCAGGTGAACAGAAGTAGTTAAGGCCTTGATCCTCCCGCATATGATATATATCTATATATCTATATATGTATGTATATGGAGGCTTATATGAATTAGCCGAAAGGATAAGATGACCAGTTAGGTGCAGATGATGTGTGAAATGTTTATGTGAATGTGTAGGAAGGAGTGAATGCCAGCATACAGGATAAAGGTGGAAAAGAGGGAAGAAATGTGGCAAAGTATGTGGCACTGATGAATGTTATTCAAACGTTGCAGGGGGATAAGGAGTGGTAACTTGAGGTGGGCACAGAGGGAGACAGGCAAAGCAGATGTAAAGGGGAAATGAAAGTGACACACAGAAATACATGTGCATGCACACAGAAGTACTCGGGGGGGTGGGGGTGGATGGAAAAAGTATACTGGAGCTTCCCTTAGGTTGCCTGGACCTAGTGAGTGAAATATGACAGGTTAGAACCTGGACCACAGAAAGGGTAGGAAGGGAAAGGGTGACATTAGAAGAGGGGTGATGAGTGACTGGAGTTTAAGGAGTTTATAGTGACACAGTGGGAGGAATCTGGAACAGGCAGAATAACGTAGCTATTTTAAGGTCGTGGAAGATGGGTCTATATTAGATGATCAAGCTTTTAAAAGTTTGAACGTCATATGGTTGACTGCATATGATCGCACTATTAAAAGTTCGAAAATCTAATAAAAAAAAAATAAACCACAGAAAAAACTTACCTGGACATTTTAAGCAGGGGTGAAAGTCCCCCTGCAACCCCCACTCCCCCCTGCTCTTTAAATATACAAACTCTGAGATTGCACTACAGTGCAGAAAAGGGAAATCTTCCCATTCCCCATTGTACAGAGATCTCCGTTGAAATGTTTGAACTTTTAAAAGTTCGATCATATGGTGTCGACCATATGACGTTCGAACCTTTAAAAGTTCAATAACATAATATAGACCCGTGGAAGACAAAAGGGAATTCTGATAATAGGAAGTAGGTAATGGAGGAGGTTGAAACATAGCTGACACAAGAAGGGCAGAGTAGAAGTGAAATATAAATGTTTTAGACAGGAACATGCTAGAGTAGCACTGCAGAAATTGAGGGATAGCTAGGGTATGGAAGATAAAAGACAGGGAGAAGTAGATTTTTTGGAAGGAAGTTTAGAGAATAGTGAGAAAGTTGGCGTTGACTGATCTGGCTGAGAATGTACACTGGAGGTTTCTATACAGATGGCACAGAACACTGGTTAGCAAAAAAGAAAGAAAGGGTTGATGTGGTTGGGGTACGATCAGTTGCACATGTGGTAGGAATGTAGAGTAACAAGGGTGAGAGGGAATTTATATGAAAAGAGACCTGAGATGTTATGAACTTTTTACCTTTGTGGGATAGTAATGGGGGCACTAGGTGAAGGAAGAGGCGAGAGAAGAAATTTTAATGAAAAGGGCCACAGGAAAGGTGATGAATTCAAATGGAGTAAGTAGGAGGAGAGGAAACTATGGGAGAAGACAGAGATAATGAACTGGGTAGCAAAGGTTTGGCTAGGCTCAGGTAAAGTATGAATATAAAAAAAAATATGGCAAGGAAACATGGGGTGAAGAAGAAAGGTAAGGGAATGAATGTAGAGGGTCAGTAGAGGATTTTGGTGATTGAGTAGAAAATAAAAATTCAGACAGAAGAGAACTTGAGCAACTTTAGGAGAGAGCTGAGGTCCAGAATGATAATGGTTTCAGTGGATAAATAACTGATAAATGAAATTATGTTTTTTCTTTGTCAAGTTGTGACAAAGGGGAGGGGAGTTGGGGGATTTTAGGTTAACAGAGGGGATGAGGAGCTTAGGGATGTGGGAGGGGGATTTTAGGTTTGGGAGTGATCGGAGTTAGCAAAAGGTTAGGGTTAGGGATTTTGGGTTTAGGGAGCAATCAGGAGGTAGTGAAAGGTTAGGGTTAGGTAGGGGAGGAGAATTTTACATTTGGGGAGTGATCAGGCGATTATGGTTAAGGAAGAGGGGATTTTAGTTTCAAGGAATGAGTGGAGTGGAATTGGGGATTAGGGTAAAGGAGGGGGAAAATCGGGAGTTTCACTTTAGGGAATGGGTGAGAATTTTTAGAGTCAAGGTCTATGTTCCGGGAATTATAGTTAGCCTTCTATAACTGGACAGTAATCAAGTCAGTGAGAGTTAGAGTACTTGCCAACAAGAGCATGTGGCAGTAGGGAAGTGTGTTGTGAGCCAATTGTACATGGGTACCTGTAGACAACCCTATTGTAAAATCATCTCTTACTGATCGCTGATAGTACTTTCTCAGCCACAGTTCTAACCTCAACAATTTTGAAATCTGACTAAATGAACTGAGGTGGTGTCAGTTCTACAGAACTATATCAGCTCAAAGGCTAAATTCCAGAAATGTTTTTAGGCCTTAAAGAATTTGCTAGGAATTAAAGTGAACAATATAGTAACACTCTATCCCTTCATAATATTTTCAAAAAGCTATACAGCAAGTATAACTGCCAACGTACTTTTGCAGGGCAAGGGAATGCTCCATAAACCACACATAGACATCAATGCCAGGAAAAGGCAGTTGTTTTTCCTATGGAAAAAACAAAAAAAACAATACTTTTATACGAGTATTATTGATACTTAACACAAAGTTCATATAAAAAGAAAACTAGCTTGGAGGTTGACAAATGTTTAAAATTATGTTCTGGACTAAGTGCCCTAGTTCCTAGACTTAAGTTTGCTTATTACTGAACTGTAGAGTACATAGGTTTTGTCATGGATATTTGCAGTACAATATACTGAATCTTGCTACAAACACTCTTTGGGATTCAGAAACATGTTTAGCACAATGGTAGTATGCCTCCTGCAGGTAAGGCAGCTAGTGCTACATGGCCTATGGTTAATTATCAATTAACTAGGTGGACATTTGTTTACCAGTCTGCTGCTGTGTTAAAAAACACTTGAATATGAAAACTACAATGTTTAACAAAGTTAAGCAAATGTGGCTTTATAAGCCTAGTGAGGCATTTCAAATGCATCCTGCAAGTTTATATGCCTTAGAAGTTATTTTAAGGTGAATTTGCAAACTAGGATTTCAGGCTGGCTCTGTCTATTACAGATATATGTGCTAGTCTAGGGGTGCATTTTCAGTTTCTTATCCATTGGTCCAGGTTTCTTTTGAATGGGTTAGGGAAGAGCTCTACTTCACATGACAGAAAACCTGTTCCAGATAAGGGTAATTCTCTGAGATACATAACTCTCCCAACATGTCCTATTTATGTCACAAGCAAAGTTTAATTCCCTAGGTCAAGTAATTCTGATGCTATTCATTTTGTGGATATGCAAAAGGTCCAAAAGAGTGGAATCCAAAGATGCCTTTTAAGTCAGACATAGATCACCTCTCAACAGTCTGCAAAAAACACGGTATAGAGATAGGGTTTTCAGGTGATCTGCATATGCCACAGTCTGCAGAAAACAGGGTACAGAGATAGGGTTTTCAGGTGATCTGCATATGCCACCATCTGCAGAAAACAGGGTATAGAGATAGGGTTTTGAGGTGATCTGTATATGCCACAGTCTGCAGAAAACAGGGTATAGAGATAGGGTTTTGAGGTGATCTGCATATGCCACAGTCTGCAGAAAACAGGGTATAGAGATAGGGTTTTGAGGTGATCTGCATATGCCCTCTATTGTTTTTGTGAGGAAACTCTATGGATGCTCTAGTTGCTGCATATGCCTGGTCAGGTACATACCAAAGGAGGTATTATACCCAATGACCTAGATGCTATTTTCTTGCTTATAGGATCAAACTCTTCCTTATTCCATTAGCTAGAACTACTATTGCCCACACTCATCTAATCTCTACACTCCTCTATGCCTCGCCTATATATACTAATCTGTCCAAAAACAGCCCACACAAACTGGCAAACTCCTACAATAATATTGCCAGATTTGCCACTAGTGCTCCATTTAGAACCCACCACTGTCATAATCTAAAGCAGCTAGGATGGCTACAGCTACAAAATCAACTTCAATTTCACCAGCTTACCATTCCCCACAATACCATTTACCAACCTACTAATACTCCAATACTTTCTAGCCACATTACCCCCTATAAAAATCTTAAAAACTTAGTTCATCGAATAAACTACTTGTTTGCATAAGTAAATCCAACAACATGGCTGGAGACTCTCTGTTCTCTAACACTGTTGGGAAAAACTGGAACCTACTTCCCAGTGAACTTTCATCACTGTCCTCAATATCACTTTTCAAATATAAACTGAAACTATACCTTAGAACACATTGGTTATGCCCCTGGACTAACCCTGACTAACTCACTCTTTTTTATTACTGGGCACTGCTTACCTATTACTTTTTTGTACTAAGTCCAGTTTCCTTGATAACCAAATAGAGCATGATCTTGTAAATTAAAATAATGTATATAGGAACATCATTCGAATGTATATTTTAATGTGATGTGCTAAGTTTGTTAAATAGCAAGGTATTGAACTATTATCATCTGTTAAAATGTTGTACTGTAACAACATTTTTATAATTATATTATTGGAGCTTATGTCCCTGGGCATCTACTGAAAATGGACATATATCCAGTTAGACTAGCCCGGTCAACAAATGTCAAATAAAATAAATAAAATAAATAAGTTAAGCAATAGAGAATGATTTCCTTACTACCATAGACACATGCTGGTTGAATGCCAGGTTACCCATATCCCTCACTACTGGTTCTGTTTTTTGGGGTGTGTTATCTGTCTGTCATCCATAGACCCGAGATGAAATTCTTTGAAGAATACATTAAATTTATTGTAGCACAAGCATACCCTAAATCTACAAAATTATCAGTAATTAATGTAAGCTGGGGATCTCTCTCTCTCTCTTTATATATATATATATATATATATATATATATATATATATATACATATATATATATATATATATATATATATATATATATATATATATATATATATATATATGGGTACCCCTTAAATCATCGAATGTTCAGAACATCGAAGGTTTAAAGTGGAAGTGCCAGGTAAGTGAGATTGTGGAATGTTGGGTGTGTATGCTGGGCAGCAAGGTGCCCTGCATGTTGTGCATGTGTGCCATCTGAGTGTTGGCATTGCAGGTAGGGTACGGGAAATCTCCAGTTTAGCGCTACCACATATAGCGGTAAACGGGAGATTTCCCTTACCCCACTGTACTGCGATCTCGGAGTTGGAATATAAAAGTAGAAACAATCAAACCAAAAACCACCTCAAGAGGAAGCCTTAATAGGCAAAAATAGTAAAATGAAAAAAAGGCTTCCACCACAGCAAAAAGTTCACTGAGAAATTATGTTAAAATGTAGGCTTTAATAAAATGAAGAAATAAAAAGCACAAATTGTGCTGTTCAAGTTGCAGGTCAAACAGGATAAGCGCTTTCAGTTAAAAAACCTTCTTCAGATCCTAGTGTGTAGACCTGACTTACTGCTGTTAAATAAAGATCCTTAATTGCTCAACCAATCACATACAGCAATCAGATGCACGCCTTCCTTAAGCCTCCATTTCATTTCTTAATTAGGCTTCTCTCTTTCAAAATAGGTTTAATAGGAACTACTCTGTTGAGCCCTGGAAATAAATTAGCTCTGAGGTTCATGATCCATTTGCTTTCTTCCTTTTCAGTTTTGTTGACAATGTTTCCTCCACGGAGGTTAGTAGTCACAGTTGAGATAACCATAAAGCTAAATGAATGCCCTGGATTTTCAGACACATGTCCATATAGGGCATTTGTTACCAGTTTATTCTTGATGTCTAACAGGTGGCGAAGTATCCGTTCCTTAAACTTTCTATTGGTCTTTCCTACATAATAGGCTTGGCACAAATTACAAGTGCCAATGTATATAACATTCTTAGTGTTGCAGTTAGCAAAACCAGAGTACTTATAGCATTTGTTAGTTACCGGGTGAACAAAACTGTTGGAACATTTAATGTGTCTGCAAGCTTTGCAAAAGCCACATTTCCAAGTTCCTAACCTATTTCTTCCTTCTGTACTCTGCTTATTAGGTATTCCATCATAGTTGCACAATAAAGCCTTTAAGTTCTTCTTGTTTTTATAACCAAATTTAGGTGTTTCCCCTACAATTCTCTTAATTTTACTGTCAGCAGTTAAGACTGGCCAAAATTTCTTGATGGTTTCATGGACATTAAAGGAGTCAGTGCTGTAGGTCATCATGCATCTGACACTGTTGCTGTTCCCACCTTTCTTCACATCACTCTGCTTCTGTTTCGAGTAGTACGTGTTGACCCCCCCTCTGAGACCGATAGTTTCAGGGAGAGGATGGGTCACTGAGCCCATTTCAATCTATGTGGAAACTGAACCCAAGAAGTTGCTGCCTTTCGCACATACTGTATTGAGAGACACTGGTCAGCTGCTGGAGAGACTGTATGAAAGAATGGAGCAAGAAAGTTCCATAGACAACATCATTTTGGTGACTATGGACGTCAACAATTTATTCACTTGCATACCCAATGATCTAGGAATAGAAGCAGTAAGGGACTTTGCCTTTCATTTTGAAGTAAATATGGATGTGAATCTAGTATGCATCTTCCTGGAATAGGTCCTGGAGAGCAATGTGTTCCTCTATGGTGAGAGCTACTATTGGCAGAAATGGGGGGTAGCCATGGGCACCCCCTGTGCAAACAGCTATGCCAATATAGTCCTAGCTGAATGGGAAAGGCAATGGGAAATGGATACGAAAAATGAATGGAAGGAATGCATCATCTTCTACAATAAGTTTGTGGATGATGTTATATTCCTATGGAAGGGCAGTATGCAACGCCTAAATGATTACGTCAATTATTTAACAAGTACGACTAGCTTTCTAAGATTCGAAGTGAAAACATCAGCAAATGAGATTGATTTCTTAGACATGAGAATTTCAATGAATAAAAGCAAAGGAATCGGCACCACTATATTCAGGAAACCAAACTGGAGGAACCATATGCTATACTACAGTAGCATGCATCCGAGACATGTTTTTCAGAATATTGTTGAAAATCAAGTGACCAGGATATCCAAGCTCTGTACTGACAATGATGATTTTCTGCAGGAACAAGACAAACTCTTACAGAATTTTGATTCAAGAGGCTACAATGAAAAACAATTAGTCATGAGTAAAGGCAAAGCAATGTCCATTCGATACAACAAAGGGCAACCGTACTACTCGAAACAGAAGCAGAGTGATGTGAAGAAAGGTGGGAACAGCAACAGTGTCAGATGCATGATGACCTACAGCACTGACTCCTTTAATGTCCGTGAAACCATCAAGAAATTTTGGCCAGTCTTAACTGCTGACAGTAAAATTAAGAGAATTGTAGGGGAAACACCTAAATTTGGTTATAAAAACAAGAAGAACTTAAAGGCTTTATTGTGCAACTGTGATGGAATACCTAATAAGCAGAGTACAGAAGGAAGAAATAGGTTAGGAACTTGGAAATGTGGCTTTTGCAAAGCTTGCAGCTACATTAAATGTTCCAACAGTTTTGTTCATCCGGTAACTAACAAATGCTATAAGTACTCTGGTTTTGCTAACTGCAACACCGAGAATGCTATATACATTGGCACTTGTAATTTGTGCCAAGCCTATTATGTAGGAAAGACCAATAGAAAGTTTAAGGAATGGATACTTCGCCACCTGTTAGACATCAAGAATAAACTGGTAACCAATGCCCTATATGGACATGTGTCTGAAAATCCAGGGCATTCATTTACCTTTATGGTTATCTCAACTGTGACTACTAACCTCCGTGGAGGAGACATTGTCAACAAAACTGAAAAGGAAGAAAGCAAATGGATCATGAACCTCAGAGCTAATTTATTTCCAGGGCTCAACAGAGTAGTTCCTATTAAACCTATTTTGAAAGAGTGAAGCCTAATTAAGAAATGAAATGGAGGCTTAAGGAAGGCGTGCATCTGATTGCTGTATGTGATTGGTTGAGCAATTAAGGATCGTTATTTAACAGCAGTAAGTCAGGTCTACACACTAGGATCTGAAGAAGGTTTTTTAACTGAAAGCGTTTATCCTGTTTGACCTGCAACTTGAACAGCACAATTTGTGCTTTTTATTTCTTCATTTTATTAAAGCCTACATTTTAACAGAATTTCTCAGTGAACTTTTTGCTGTGGTGGAAGCCTTTTTTTCATTTTAATATAAGAGTAGGGGTGTGTGGGGGGCAAAGCCCCCCACATGGGGGGATGCAGGGGTGTGAAGCCCCCCTGCATAACATAGTGTTTGTGATTTTTTTTTTCATGGTTCATTTTGAATTTTCAATGTTCTGAACATCGATGTTCTGAACATTCGATGATTCAAAGTGAATCCATATATATATATATATATATATATATATATATATATATATATATATATATATATATATATATATATATATATATATAAATATATTTTATATATATATATATATATATATATATATATATATATATATATATATATATATATATACATTCACACACACACACACACACACACACACACACACACACACACACACACACACACACACACACACACACACACAAATATCTATATATATATATATATATATATATATATATATATATATATATGTCTATTTTATATATATATATATATATATATATATATATATATATGTACATGCACACGCATACACACATACACACACACACACACACACACACATATATATATATATATATATATATATATATATATATATATATATATATATATATATATGGTTCCACTTGAAATCATCGAATTACCATTTCATTGAATTGCAAATCATCGAGACCAAATCGTCGAAAACTCATTTCATCAAAAACTCATATCATCGAATCTCAAATCATCGAAAACTATAAAGCAACTACAAATAACATTCCACAAAGTTTTTACTATGTTTTTGCAGGGGGGCAAGCCCCCCTGCACCCCCACACCCCCTGTAAATGAATATACCAACTCCAAGGTTGCACTACAGTGGAGGAAAGAGATTATTTCCTAACCCCACTGTAGTGCGACCTTGGAGTTGGTATATTTTATTACGGGGGTGTGGGGGGTGGAGTATAAACATGGTAAACAGTGTCTGGGATGTTATTTGTAGTTGCTTTATAGTTTTCGATGATTTGAGATTCGATGATATGAGTTTTCGATGATTTGGTCTCGATGATTTGCAATTCAATGAAATGGTAATTCGATGATTTCAAGTGGAACCATAGATATATATATATATATATATATATATATATATATATATATATATGTCTATTATATATACATGCACACACACACACACACACACACACACACACACACACACACACACACACACACACACACACACACACAAAAGAAAACATCACAATAAAAAAATAGCTAATTGGACTAAACTACAAGCGATTTCAGATACTTATCATGACTACTACATCTCCCCTTATAATAAACTTGTAGAATACTGCTGTAATGAAGCAGCAATTTAATTATTTTTTATATAGATTTACTCACTTTCTCTGTTTTTGAGCATAAATGAGTACTTTCCTCAGTAAAAGGGAAAAGATATATTTATTTATATATTTATTTTTGTTTACCACAGTAGTACACTGATCCCAGTGGACCATTTGCAGACACAGCTGGGGTAAATAGGATCACAGGAAAGTTGGCATACTGGTTAAGCTGTTTACCTAGGCTTAAAATGGCCCACAAGGGCAGTTAGCCTAGTATGAACCTATCAGAAATGAATAAAACATATTTACAGATGCAAGGATATGCTAAAAACCAAGTATCTATCTATCTATCTATCTATGTATATATATATATATATATATATATATATATATATATATATATATGTGTGTGTGTGTGTGTGTGTGTGTGTGTGTGTGTGTGTGCGGATATATATATTTACAGGTGCAAGAATATGCTACAACATTTATTTCAAGAAGCAGTTTAGAATGTCAAAACATGGATTGTAAAATGGAATTATGCTTAGCAGAGCTTTATGGATAAGATGTAGCCATAATGACCAAGCTGGCTTATTCTACAGGGATAGCAGCACATCATTATATATTAGAGACATATGAAGAGATTAGAAAAGTCAAGTAAGAATAGTTGCAGGAAAGGGGAGAAGACAGAGAAAAGATGAAAGAGGCATGCAGTGGGAAGAGGAGTAGAAAGAAGTGTGAGAGATGCAAATGAAAGAGGAAAATTAGGATGAATGAGAGGCAGTAAGTAAGGGGATGACAAGATGAGATAAGGAAGGATGAAATAGGGATGATGGGGTGTGAGATCTGTAGGGTTTGAGTAACGTGACTTGAGTGAGTGCACCTGCAGAATGTTTAGGTGAAGAGGTGTTCCTTTACCTGTTGTCTGTAGTCTGAGTACTTTTGGACATCCCAGATTGAGAGAGGAATGGAGTTTCATAGCATGCCTGGTGAATGTAATAAAGTTTAGTTTTTGGAGTTAGTAGAGAGGGTTCAGATTGACAGATGCCCCTGAGATTATATGTGGAGACTTTTGTTAAAACATTTACGAGTGGGAAAAGATGATGTGTCAGGAGAAATGGCTTTGTGAATTAATGATCCTAATATGAGGTTGGTTCTCAAATGTACTGTAAACCATTTAGTTTTGGCGAGAGGTAGGTATTCATATTAAATAATGCAAAACTGGTAGGTGAATTTTAGACAGCTTTACAGGCATTTCTCAAACTCTTTTATCCCGTTACATAAAAGTTATAAATGCTATTATGAATAATGCAATATCTTTAAATGTAGGGAGCATGGGGCTCAGAAAGTGGATTTGGAAGAAGCTCATTTTTTAATAATTCTAGCAACACATAAAAGTGCAATGTTCCCTGTTTATAGAAACCCATTTCACAGTTAATACATTAGTGCCTACAGTTTACTGACATACTTTTCAACAAGGTGCCTGGTTGCCTTAGTGGCTAAAGACATTTTTGATTTACAAGAATGATGACTTAGAGCTTTTGTTATATATTATTTCAGTGATGCTACATAAGGCTACACAATTAAATGGCATGTGTATTAAATTTTCATTAAAATTAGATATATATTCGAATAAAATATCCAAAAGAACACATGCAAAGAGATGTAGAAGACATGGAAGGAAACAGAAGAATGTTCTGTTTGAAGCCAAAGCAGCTAATGTACTGTAGTTAAGCAATACAGTGTTGAAAGATAGCTGAAGTTGTGTGGGTTCTATGAATTCTACCTAGGCTAAGTACCCTTTATTCAGCTGCATTCAATAAACCCTACCTAAGTTAGCTTACATAATTATAAGTGCTGTATGTTGTCTTTTAACTTTAAAATGTGCAATGTCCTACAGCTTGACAAGTATCTTAATCTGTCAGTTAGTGCAGATGACTAAAGCTCTGAAATGTTAATGAGCTGCTTCCTGTGCCCAGGGTTTGATTCTTTCCAACCTCCATTTGCCCATTGTGGGACTCTGAGCAAGTCACTTTGACAGTACTTCTGGGTTTCCCCCTGAAAAGGAACAGTTTGGTCTATCGGGCTTACCCAGTTAACAAAAAAATAAAATGAAAAGTCTTTGCATATTAACATAATATTTCAATGAATGCAATTAAAAAAATCTCTGTTGTACTTCCAACACCTATTTCAGTAGCAGTATCCCATTAGGGTCAACTGAATTCAGAAGTATTCACATGAAAATGCATATGAATTTCAGGTTATCTCCCTGAATGTAAATGCCATATTCAGCTGAAACAACAATGGGCGAATGTTGTTGACTGTTGAAGGAAAGACTGCTTGCTTGACAACTGTCTCTTTAAAAAAATTTGGTCATTTGCTTGGATAAAACAACAGAAATGTGAATGCTGGAACAAAAACCTGGTCCTCTCAAGCCTCGTACTCTCATGCCTTTGCCAGCTGCAATATTCTTATATCCCTAAATGAGAAATTATTAGAATCCATAAAAAACAGTCATGTCTTAAAGTTTAATGTGCCCGTATTATTTATTTTATTTTATTTATTTAACATTTGTTTGCCAGGATAGTCCAGCTACACAACAAGTGTCCATTTTCAGCAGCGTCCTGGGGAGAAAAACTCTATAAGTTTACAGAGAGAAGAAAAATTTACAAAAGAGACATTACAGAGTAGTAGCATACAGATTGTAGACTTTACAGCTGTTAGTATACAATAAGAGGATATTCCCCTTTTGTTTGAAAATACAAGTGTACAAAATATACAATGAGAGTAGATAAGAACCTGGTAAAGCATTGCAAGATATTTCACAACTGAATGAGTATGTAAATGTTTAAATTTCCATATATACATTCAAGCAAATATACATGTAAGAGCATATACACACATATATAAACACACACACACACACACACACACACACACACACACACACACACACACACACACACACACACACACACACACACACGCACACACATATACACACACACATGTACATACGCTCATATATAGGTTATTGCTTACACATGGATAGGTATAGTTAGCTGGTGTTTGTATTGTCCAGGACAGATGGAGTATAGAAATAGTGAGAGGACGAGGCTTCAGGGTGTCAATTATAGTTGCATAGATGGTCGGTGAAGAAGAATGTAAGTAGACTTTTGAAGGACGGTGAGGAGTTTTGTAGTCTGAGGTCAGGGGGAAGTTTGTTCCATATTTTTGCTATTTCATGGGCAAATAGTGATTCCCCGGAGTTGCTTTTGCAAGTGATGGTTTTGATTAAGGCTTTGTTGGAGGACCGAAGTTGTCTATTTGAATTGTAGAAGTTCAGCATGCCAGTCAGGTCAGGGGTTTTCTTGGGATAGTACAGAATTAGATGAGCTAGGCTGAGTTGGTGGTACCTTAACAGGTTCGGAAATTCAATCCAGTGCAAGGCTTGTAGGGAAAGGCAGTGGTGGGATAGTGATTTGGCATTAGTAACAAATCTAGCAAATTTGTTGTAACAGATGGAAAGTTTATTAAGGTCAGTTTTCTAAAGATTAGTTAGAATTGGGGATGCATAAAGTAGACTAGATAGGAGGTGGGTCCTGGCTATTGCAATTCGAGATTCGGTGGTTGGATGACTTTTGCAGCGATATAGGGAACCTAGATTTTTGTGGACTTTAGTGATGGTTGTTGATATGTGCTTTGTGAATTTGAGTTGCTGGTCAATGGTAACTCCTAGGAGTTTAGCCTCAGTGACAGCGGTGATTTGGGTTTTGCTGGCAGAGAGTACAGATAATGTAAGGTTGCTTGTTGTAGTAGAGTGGAATAGCATTGGATGTGTTTTCTTGGGATTT